>NW_009187498.1:12901-13142 GCF_000690835.1 Fulmarus glacialis
CTCCCCCCTGCTGTGGTGGGTGCATCTCGATGCTCACAGTCCGGAGGAGCCGGGCTGGAGACGGAGCCACAACTTGTGTGTCCCCAGGAGCAGCGGCTGGTGGAGGACTCCACCCGGGAGGTGAAGAAAGTGAGGAAAGCCCGCAACCGGCGCCTGGAGTGGAACATGATGGCGTATGATAAGGAATTCCGACCCGATAACAGGTTCTCACCATCTCCCTATCACATGGCGTCGTCGGAAG
>NW_009187499.1:0-13836 GCF_000690835.1 Fulmarus glacialis
CGGGCCAGCGGGGGAGAGGCGGCACTGCCCCGCGACGCTGCGCGGTAGTGATCCGCGCTGGAAGACCGTTGCACACGGGGAGTCGACGGTCGCGTTACATTTCAGCGGAGCAGGCCCCGCCTGAACATCCTTTCTGCAGCAGAAGTGGTGTATAGAGTTGTTTTCTGTTAAGAAAAATCCAGTACTAGCTTGAGTGACCAAAATGGGGTAACTTTTCCACAGACGGGACTTCTGCACCCTCAGCAGATGCCCACACAATGCTGCACAGCTCAGGTTTCCCAGTGTCTGAAGGGACATAAGACTACGTATACTATTCTCTCTTTTCTCTTAGCTCTAGTAAATAGCAGTTTAAATGATTCTTAATGGAGTCTGAGTGCCTGCCTTGGTGGGATCATCACAGGCCAGCAACTGCTGGTGCAGAACATGCCCCCACCCCGCCAGAACAGCCAGGGGGGAAGAGAGCACCCCGGTCTGCATGGAGGATGGGGGAGTTAGATGTGTGTGGCAAATGCCAATGCTCACTGACCTTTTTACAAAAAAAAACCCAACACTCATAAATGATAACAAGCCATTTAGGAACAAAAATCCTAGAACATCCTCTAGGTCATCCGCATCCTGATGCTTCAAGTTTTAATTCTAGAGGAGGTTTTTTTTTGTTTTTTAATTTAAAGAGGAGAAAAGGAGTAGTACTTCCCCTTCCTGCCCGCTTCTGTTCACACATAGACACACGTACTTCCCACGATAAAGGCACCCCTGTATTCCAGACAGGGATTGGGCTGGACTGGGAACCTCGCTGTATTTCCTGCAGGCCAACCACCCCTTTCACCTAAGGTCAGCAAACATCTGTAGCCTCAGTGTGGGAATCCGAGTAGCGTTACTGTCAAATGACTAATACAAACTCTGATCTCCTGCTAGGTGGAATGAATTATTTGTCCAAGATACTTGAGCATAATGCAATTCCTGAGACATCAATGAACTTCATAGCTGTTGAGAATGTCTCGTAAAAAAAGGCACGACACTTGAGAAAAGTCAGAAACATAATGAAGAATTTCTCTTTAGTTTCTGCTACTGCAAATTAAGTGTTTGGGTTTTTGACGCTTCCTGTCTAGAACTTAAATAAATGTTTCCTGTTTGCTTTGTAGTGGTACATCCATTGCAATTCTATTAAACAATGAGCAAGAAATTTTGTACTAATTCAAATGTGACTGAGTAATACTCATTATATACAGACAATATCAAATACAGTACTTGTTGATTATGACTTATAGATAGCTTTTATTACATACAGAACAGTGTAACAAGACATTTATAGGTTAAGGCAATACCTTATTATATCAGCTAGTATAGATTTCTTAGAAAGTACACACTTCAGGGGGAAAAAAGCCCTTATTTAGATCTAAAACAGAAGCAACAAACTTCCAGCCAGAGTGGAACTAGAGAACAATTTTCTGAACAACTTTAGGTGTGAATGAGATAATCTGGGAGAAAAGGAAGTTGATACCTGTGGAACAGAGGTATTATTAGTAGGAGAGTAAAAGAAGTGATAGATAATTATCTCTTAGTGATGTGGAAAAGAACAGAGAAACAAGCAATTTCTAATCTCTAAAACATGGAAAAGAGAGGCAGAACGGAAATTGTGATATGTCACAAAAAAGCCCAAAACTACCTGGAATCCACTAGCGTTTCCTGTGTCCTTAAGCTATTCTGACACCGTCATGACAACTGTTGGCTGTGGCCTTTCCTGATGGCCTTATTTGTGCTGTCTACTCTCACTGCTCACATGGCATAGAGTGGTTTCATTCAGGTTGCCAGGAGAGATGTGTGGCATTACTGCGGTATTTTGCAAGGAGAGGAATTACTTAACTGAGTGGGAAGTGCTTTCCTCTGTTACACATTTTTCTTCTGAAATTCTGTTAATGGACATCTGAAATTAGTGGTTTTTAGAGCTGTACTGAATCACAGTCTTTCTGCAGTAGTATAGCTTTAATGGCAGTGGTGGACTGCGTATCAACACTTGAAGCCATGAAATATTTCTGAGCTATCAAAAAAAAAAAAAAAGAGAGAGAGAGAGAGAGAAAACAAAAAACAACACAAGGAATCTCTAATTATGCTACTAGCAATACACTGTAACTCACTATCTACTGCAATATACACTGGGCAATTTTTAAATTTCTGTGAATCAAAAAAATGAAAGTTCATAACCCAGCATGCTACACTGTAGAAGACACAATATAGGTGAACAGTTCTATTGCTATTTTATTTAAGACTATGTTTTTCAAGCTGCTTGATCTAAAAAGAAACTTTCTTTGCCATAATAACCTCCTTCATGTATAAAAATAAGTTATCCAAACCACTTATTCAAGAAAATATTTGATAAATTGCTAGTGTTGTTCTTTCGTAACAACTAATTACTTCTGTAACATTAAGGTTATATGAGCTCTTTTTACTGTGAGATAGTTTTCGTGAGAATAAATTGTCCAGACAAACATATCTACCATACTTTATTTTTTTTTATGAAGTACTGTAAACGTCCCATACCACTTGAGATATTTATTATGAAAGCCACACTTAAATATACACAAAAGATCTTAAATATAACTGTTGAGATACAGTTCAAGGTTTTTTCTTCCCCTGTCAAATGTCTGATGCAGAAGAATGATACAGGTTTTAATAAATAAAACAGTAAATTATGATACGAAGATATCTAAGAAAGTTATTCATTGCTGTATATATATAAACATCAGCATCTTTGTACCCTTCCTTGGGTATTTGAATGACAGTGGGTTGATCCTTTGATTTTTTTACTCATTTGTAAACAGACTAATTTCTTCTGTTTGTAAACAGAATTTTTAAAACAGTATGCAACAGTATGGAAATAAGCTAATCTGCATGAGGAAGAGCTATAGTATCATCATTTTATTTTAGACATTAAGTTAGCAGACATCATCCAGCCAGATAAAAAAAACCCTTTTAATTATATATTGATCTGAATTCCATGCAAATAGTTAACACACTGCGTGTCGTTAATAGCGTATTCCTTTACTAAGGATGAAAAATATGCTGTAATATGGATTTTTTATTTATTTCAAGTAAATAAGATACCATGTTCTTCTGCAAGAGCAATTATAGCTAAAGATGTAATTATTAAAAAAACCAAGTTTTCCTATGTTAAGATAGAGAAAATATTCATTCATGAGTATTTACAATCACCCATATTTAAAAGCATTGCTAAGTTCTGTGTGCTTCATTTTATATTTCTATCAAGAAGTGTACATTCTTCCCCTTAAACTTCTGCTTCTAGACATTTTACTGTGGCCTCAGGCTTGGTTTTAGACTCTTCTACCTTTTTTCCATTATTCTTTGTTTCCTTCTCAGGTGTTTTGTCATTTGACTTAGCCTCTTTGAGAGCAGTAGTTTCAACCATTTCTTTTTTCTGATTCTTGTTTGAAAATGGGAAGGTTTTCTTGTACCTTTAAATAGAAAAAAGGATAGTAAAGCAGAAACACTGACATAGTTTGGTAGTATCACTCAAGAAATAAAGTGAAAAATATCTAGAATTAACTTTCTTTGCCATACTCAAGCAAAAGTCTCATAGAGAATAGTGGCATGATAGATCATTGTGTTTTTTCAAGCAGTGTGCTTTTTAAATAAATATTTTCGTATTTTTTTTAAAAAACAATGTATATTCAGGATTTGTGGTACATAACGATAAAGCTATCTGGGCTAGAATGTGAGAAATGCCCACAACTTTTTGATATGATTTAATGATGCATTGTGTTGAAGATCTTTGCGCATGCCAAACGAGCTCAACAATTATTTTTCTCTGAACACAATCATAGTCCAAGAATAAAAACTTTTACCTTGAGTCTGACATTGAAAGAAACAAGAATAAAACTGCATAAACAGGCTTATGTACAAACAGATGCACACTTCAGTGTTGCTGTTTTGGCACACTTGGAAATGTTTCACACTAGGCATGACTGACTACTAAAAATAGGCAATATTTGTCTTTGGTTCCTTTCCTAAAGCAGGGAATGGCAACATCAACAACTAACTTTATCTGCATAACGACAGGGTTTAAAATTTTATTCTTTGTGCTACACTGTTATGTCATTATCATTACTTATCTGCTCTCTAGCTATATGTTTAAAATAGTCATTGGTTGTACTCTAGGAGTTAAATCAGTCCAAGAAAAAAAAAGAAAAAACTTACTTTTTGATATAGCAGACTGCTAGAACAACTGAAATAATGAAGAAGATGACTGCCAGTACAAGAAGTGCAGTGGGGATACCTAGAGATAAAAGTGAGGTAAGCATAGAGTTTTTATATGTACTTAACTCTGACTTTCTAAGGGCTCATGAGCATAAATCCAGATTGTTCCAAAACAGCCTAGTGTAAGAGGTACAAACACATCAACTCAAGAATAGAGGTATTAGGAATCTCAAAAGGTTAGTTACTCCTGCTCATTTTTCAAGAAAGACTAAAACAGGTATTTAGACAATCCCTGACATTTGTTTGTCTAATCTGCTCATTGGAGGGTTTTTACAACCTGACTAGAGAACACATTTTTGTGATTAACTATCCTTACAGTTAGAATGCTTTTCCTCATATTTAGTCTATTTCTCAGTTGCTGTATGTTAGGATTACTTATTCACACCTCATATCTCGAGAACACCTCCGTATTTGGAGAACAACAATTCTCCTTAAAACTTTCTTGGCTTTTGTTTTTAAGAGCCTGCTGAGTTTTCCATTACTCTGAGCACATGGTATTTGCTAAGACTTTCTCAGAAATGTATTTACCCCAAGTCACTTTAACCAGAATGAACTTCCACCATTTCATATTAAAAAATTATCAAAAAGTATAAAATAAGATCTTACTTCTACTTAAAAATTATTTTAAAATCCTCTGTCTTATAAGCTTTGCTTTTGCAAAACCATAACATTTCTATTCTGCCTCCAGGTTCATCTATATCAAAATGGATGCTGGAGTAGCAAACAAAAATAGCAGTAAACAGTTTTACTACTAACATCTACTTAACTAGCTTTTCTGATTAAATAGCTACCATATATTGCCTTTACCTCCAAAGACAATGGCATCATTCTTAAAGGCAGCATGGGAAGTGTAGTTAGGAGAGTCAATTGGTGAGTATTCCTCCGGCATTTTTGTAGTAGTCCCCTCTGTTGGTAATATAGTTTCAGTTATACATATTACGCGAAATTTTATATTTTTCGGGGATTGTTCTGACTCAGTCACATTGGGCACTGCTGTGATGTTCTCAGTCAAATCAGAGACTGAATATGCAGTTAAGTCCATTGGTGCACTTGATGAAGGTAGTATGGTTGTAGTTGGATCTGGTTTACATGAATTAATCTGAATATCTGCAGCAGGGAAAGAAAATACATAAGAGTTGTGTTGGGTGTTAGTTCTGTAATTACTGTACACACATGTTTATTGAAATGGTTCCTCAGTCAGTCCCTTATGAAAATTATTATTTGTTTATTCACAAAAGCTTTACCCAAATCAGGCATGCCTATTTCAAACATGTGGCTACAACCCAGATTATGCACCTTTTATCATTACTTGCATAATTAAACACTTATTTGAGCAAGTGTGGCGCTCATTTTGTAATTGCATATCAATGACAATTCCTCCTGAAAAGTACTTTTATATGCAATAATGCATATAAAAACCAATAATGTGACCTCCTGCAGAGCAGGAGACAACTGCAGATCCAAGATTAAAAAATATTTCCATTATATTATGTATATGTTCAAAACATACGCATGCACTGTTGATACTTGGAACACTGCTCTGCTTTCCTGGAAACAAATTAGCCCATAAAACTCTCAGGTAAACCAGGCACCAGTGTGAGATAAAAAAGTGACACGATTCTAATGGGGGCTAGAAGGAAAAAAACTTCAGGCACACCTAGAAATTAAGTCATTTAAATGATGTGAATGTTGTCTATATAAAAACGTGGGTGCAAGTGGACTTTTATATTAAATGGAAAAGCTGAGTTCTGAATCAGGCTCATATGAAAATGTGAAAATTCTTCTTTTCTAGTGAAGTTCTGTATTCTGTAAAGCTATAAAAATTTCACTAAAGTAACAAGCAGATTACAACATAAATAACAGGGAAACGGCGTATGTACTGTTCTCCAAATGAATCCCCATGGGAAGTCTGATGACGCAGTTACATTCACAGAATAAAAAGCTAAATGGCAGGGGCTTTTTACTTTTTCCACTACAGTTTTCAAGTGATTTTGGCATTTCTTTGGCACAAAGAAAATTGACAGAATGAGCTTCTCCCAAATATTTTGGGTAAGAAATGCCTAGAACAGGCAACAATTTGGCAATTAAGGTAAAGAAATGCAGAATCATGTAAATGTTAAATATACATTATTTTCTAACCATTCAGCAAGCTTAACTTTCTTCACATACTGTAACAGTATAATTTTTTAAAATTAAAGCTAAACAAAGCAAGTAATTTGGAATTACTTGCTAATTCCTTAGCATTACCCAACCTACGCAATGTTTCTGAGGCAGAATGACATATATTTCATGCACTGAAACACCATGTTACACAGGAACAGAAGAAATAACAGTACTAATAGGAGCAGCCTCTTTCAGAGCATGTTGCCCGAGTACTAATTCACCTGTGCATTCATCAATAAAAGCTATGGACTGTAGAAAAAAACTAAGTTAGCCCAATCATGTAATTTTTAACTTTACAGGTTAGGTGATAAATCAATTTTTAATGGTGCTTTCTCTTTGCAGTGCTTTCTTATCAGCAGTCAGACACTTTGTAAGCGGACTACTTATATTACCTACCCTCCTTCACTAAAATGGCCCCGGATCATGAACAAAGTCCCACTGGTAAAGGCATGGCCTTCTCCCTAACAGCTTTATCCTCAGTCTCTTCGTAAGCTCCAATGTCCACAGTCACCAGACATGGTCTTAGGTCTTTATATCTTTGCATGGGCGTATCTTGCATATCCATCTTTCTCCTGCTCTTTCCAACCCTTGTTCACACATCTTTCTTGAAAAATTTCAGGATTTCGTACATAATCTCTTGCACTTGTTATCTAAAACTCATTGGCAAAGTTTAGGGACTGATTAGAAATAATTTATTGATCCTGTATATGGTCTAATTATTGGGATAGTTGTTATATAATAACCATAGATATGGGACACTAGCAGAAACACAATGCCTCTAGTTAAATACTTATTTTTAGTTAATACCACAGAAGTCATTAAGAAACAATACTGATCTACTGTGCTGAGAAGATCTAACTTATATCAAGGCCCAAGTTCCACTGTCGTATCTTCAATCTGGGAATAGACAGTCAAGAATGAGGGGAAGGACAGGTCTTTTCACACATAGGATGATGCACATTAAAGGAAGCTGTTTGATTTTACTGATAATAGATTGGTAATCTAGTTAATTTTATGGTCTCTTAGCTGTTCTAGCTTATATTTTAATTTAGTTTAATGGATACATTTCCTTTTATCAAAAAACGTTCAACTTTTTCTGAAGTACCCCACTCTTGGTCTTTTTGCAAGAAAACACACACCACACACAGACACCCTGGTTAAAGATTCAATTCACTGCCTTTCAAATTAACATGCCTAAATAATCAAAATATATTAACACCATTGTGTCAACTTTAGAGAATGGTAAAAGCAACTCTTCTTCAAGAGCTTTCATGGCAGCACCGAATTATTAATTTGGATTAACTGAATCGATCTTTTGTATTTCTTGGAAGCTTTTTTGCCCTGCAGAGCTAAGTACAGCTTGACAACATTTAAGACTGGGGGGAAATGGCCAACAAATTGTAAGAACTCACTCACTTGTTATGATTTTTTCCCACAGATATTAAAAAAAAAAAACAAAAAACAAACCAAAACATGAAAATGTAGTTGTCATGCTTACATACCTGAGGAATTGAAGCAGTAAACCTTAAATGTTTTAAAGGGTTCAGCATACCATAGCACTAGTCCAACGTTGCCCTTACCACATTTCTTGTTGGATGTTATCCGAGGAATGACAACCAATCCATCTTTCACCCATCCATAGCTACAATAAAAAGCATCAGTCCTTTTAATATTAGATTTATCACCAGCCTCAGATGTGTGTAAAGGCAATGAGACTAACTGATGTCATATACCTGCATGTTTCAAAGCCATGTTTCAAAGCCTTTTCAACTTGGTCTTTACTTGCCAATTGTAGATTCAGTTGATTACATGCATTACTTGCTTCTGAGAAATTCACTTTTTCCTCAAGATAAATTCCTACACCTGTGATCCTGCAAGGTGAAAGAATGGAACCTGTAATTTAGACATAAATATTCAAGATTAGTATTTGAATATTAACATTTATTCCTCATGAAGAATTTAAGATCACTTTCAACTGAATTGAACATTGTTAAAAGTTCTAGCTTGAGGATAGTAGAAAACTAATTTCTAGCAAAAAAGACGTACTTTAAAAATAGAATATATTTTCTTGACACAATAGTCTAGAATTTCAAGAGGTTTGGCTTAGACTAAATGCATATACAGTTGGCATTTGAGTCATTACCCGGAGTCAGTTTCTTACTAAAGACACTCTTATTTGTCATACTTATTCATGCAAAATGGGAAGAGTAATCAGATAGGGTTTTTTTCCTTTTTTTTTTTTAAATTAAAATGATAAACCTAACAGTTGCACAGAGGCACTGATTCTGTCAGTACACCACTCTTACCAATATGAGTTCTATCAAAGGTATTATACATAATTTTTCATGGAATTAATACACCAATAAGAAAATATGTCTATAAAGATTGTATCATTCCTTATGTTTCTTATTCCTCCTAAACTTATCTCTTTTTTTTCCAGCTTGGCATGATGCTTCCACGCCCCAACTACTGTGTTAAGTGTTCAATTTACTGAGTGCTTGGCAGGCAGCAGGAAAAAGGGATAGGCCAGGTGAATTTATCATACTTTTCCTCATTCCTCCTCCATAGGCACTTCATCCAGCTTTTTAAGATGGCCACAGCTGGCACGCTATTCATGACACCTGCACCAGGAAATGCATATCTTAGGTCTGATTACACCTGCTCTACTTTTCTTAGCCTGTGTTAAGGACATTCTGTGTTAAGAATTCAGGATGTGACACAGACAAGAAGAAAGGATATTACTCTTTTGCCTCCGTATTTCGCTGGAAGCATATACTGGAAAAAAGATTTTTTCTTTTTGAGTTACATACAGTAATTGCCATATTAAATGAAACATTTCAACATTTCATTGCAAGCATTTTAGATAACCAACAGCCACAGGTGTTACTTCCTTGCTCAATATGCTTTTCAGACTGTGTGCTCACCAGGTATGTACACTAACGAATACTTCATAAAATCTACGCATCAGAATACAGGCAATCCACAAACTCTCAAGGCAGGACGAAGTGATGCCTGCAGATCCACCACATGACTTCTTAGCAAGAGAGGTTAAATTGGATTTTATGAATGAAAAGATAGAACTAGCAGCCAAGCCACTCCCATGATGAGAAGGGGATAAAAAGATGACTAAGCTTGTGTGGAATGCTAAAAGAAATACAGGTTTTTCACTCCTGCTCCCACTGGGTGTGGTGGGGTTGGAAATGGCTTCTGGTAAAAGATGTATCTCTGCTGTCCTTACATTTAGTTTAATTGGACTTAAATGTTTGGTAGAGCAATCATTGGATTTATCTCAGCAGCGATGGAGGCTGTGGCCTCCCATTAACACTTCCTGGTATGGTGTAGACCCAGTCACATGGCAGGTGAGCCACTGAATACTTGGGCAGTCCCCATAGGCAACTTGTGGCTGCATCCAGCCCTGACTTGAACATAAGACAAGCCCAAACATATTGCATGAGGATGTAGAGAAGCCCTGTTGTTCAGTGAAGATGTGTATGTAGGTGTCAAGGACCTCAAGTCTATCCAAGTAGTTCCAGTGTGAAGATGATTCACACTGTCAAATTTCTTCCTTTCAGCCAGCCTGTCTTCATGAATGTCCTCTTGTATGTCTTCATTTTGGCCAAAGTACTTCCGTGTCATAGAGGTTAAACACTGGAACAGGCTTCCTAGAGAGGTAGTCAATGCCCCAAGCCTGTCAGTGTTTAAGAGGCATTTGGACAATGCCCTTAACGACATGCTTTTAACTTTTGGTCAGCCCTGAATTGGTCAGGTAGTTGGGCTAGATGATCATTGTAGGTCCCTTCCAAATGACATAGCCTAGTCTAGTCTAGTCTAGGTGTTCCAGTGTTAAGTTTACTTGATTCCCTTTTCCTAACAGGCAACTCCTCTGGTCCTCTTGAGAATCATTTCTTGTTTCCTGAATAACTCCCTGTCTCAGCTGCTGAGGCAGATCCCTATTCCTCTTTCTTAGTTTTCAAGACCCCACTCCTCCTTTAGGGTTTATGCCTAATTCCTTTCTCCCCTTACTACTTTTTATGCTCAGACATCACTCTGACTCTTATTGCTTACTTAGTCAATTCTTTTCCTGTGTTTATATTTGAGCTAATACAACTTCTAAAAAATGTAATGTTGAGAGTGAAAGTTTCTTAATGACCAACTTTACAAATTTCAAATAAAGCTGAGCAGCTGACTGAGTGGAATTTCCTGAAACCTTAGAAAGTTGCCTAGATACTTGTAAACTGTTACAGTCTTTAGTCATTCAATTACAGGACAAATATTTTTACATGAGAATTGCATGATAGATATATAGCATAATATAAAAATTCAGTACCAGAAAACTAAGTGTTAAGTGATAAGAAAAGTGACTGTAGGATATGGACCAAAGTTAGAATTCGCTAAGCCTTTTAAAACGGTGAAGTAAAAGAAATGTTTTGGAAAAGTTATCAGCTTCAATCTCAATTCCAGATGGTTTTACAATGTGAGGAAGAAATCCAGAAAGAGAACAGTAGCCTCTTCAAGTCTTTTCATCACTTCTTAAATCACCTCTGAACTCTGTTCTAAAGATGACTGAGTTTGTACAAGAGACAGACTAATCCTTTAGAAGCATATTATACTTTTTAGTCCACAAGCTGCACATAGCTGTACTTTAAGCTTTGCTCTATTTAGTTAACCTACTAATAGTGGGACATTCTCCTCAGTATTTGGGTCTTGTGTGAAAAATCTGTTTTACTGAGAAAGGTGGGAAGACCTAGACAGAAGAATCTCAAACAAGACAAAGTTGTCAAAGGAAGAAAATTGTTCAATTTTCGTAAGCTACGGGTATTGGCTTTATTGTGCGTTAGTTCTCTTCTTGCTTTTTTGGGGAAGCTGTTGTTTATCTTTTTGCCTTCCGCCAAGCCTTCACTCTGATTTATTAGAGAGAGTTTCCTTTGGCTGCTGACCTCAGGGAGCAGCAAGAATGATGCTGTTCCACAAGGAAAGAGGAGCCAGGAGCCAAGGGTGAGAACAGCACAGGCAGGACAGTGCCCTCACTGACCAGCGCACAGTCCCACAGCACCTGAACAGGATGGTGGTGACAGTGGCAGGTTTCACTGGCAGCCCCAGAGAAAGCAAGACAATGAGTCAGGTGCAGGGTTCATCCAGAAAGTCCATTTGGGAACAGCAGAAGATGGTGCTATCTATAACATATGCCTGAAGTCCATCCTGGAGACAAGGCTACCTACAACCTAAGTCCAGAGTCCATCCATGAAGCCCAGTCAGTACAGGAGGGGACAGGGAATGCTACAACACAGCTCAAAGACACAGCTGGAGATCAGCCCTGAGCTTAACTGGAGCTCTTGGACCAACGAGCAGAGGGTGCATAAGTAGGTACCCCAAGGGAGGCTTAGAGGTGAACTAAGGGGAGTCCTAACAGCTCGAAGAATAGTCTTAAGACTCAAGCTCTCCATTTCCCCAGTAAAAATTATTCAGTGGTTGGGATTGCTGGAGGAGACTACTGTTGTTAGGTACTCCAATCCTGTGGAATTTCAATAGGACTTGAGTTGAGCATCTAATTCACTCAGGCCAGGTTTTCTTCAGAAGCCTTTCAGTAGATAAGAAATTCAATTGTCTGCAACGATGGTGTATGTTCTTTTATATAGGTAGAACAAATATTTACTCCTTGCAAATTACAGTGAAACATCTGGAAACACCTGATGCACATTGAGTATCTGCAGATATCCTAGTAGCTTACTGCAGTTAGAATAGATTGCATCAAGTTGATCGTGGAATTTGAAGACGACATTCAAATTTCACTAACGTATAGAAAAAAGGGGTATTATATGACCCTGATTGAAAAAATAGGTTCATAGAATAATGTTTGAGGGAGGACGGTTATCTAAGAACTGTGTGATAAAGTTGATGTTGGGAAGTCCCTATGTTAATTTTTTCAAACAGATAGTTTATACAAAATAGGAACTTTTGCATTGTATTAACTGGAGGCAGGCATGACTGCCCTGGAGATGAACTGCGAGATCCCTGCCACACATTTCCTTCAATGTTGCAAATCAAGACAGTGTCAGGATATTGCCAAATCAGAGCAAAACACGTTGCATTAAAGATAGCATTTTATCACAGACACACAGAACTGGTTTCATGCATGTTTTGCTCTCTGAGGATTGTACAAAACTGTTTGCTGTGGTATTTTAAATAATACAAAATAAAATCACATTTCAATAGATCTGAACTTAATCCTAAATGCAATACCAAATCTTTAAAACAAGCAGTTCTGTAGCATTTAGACAATAATGCTACAGCATTTAGACAGGATTAAGTTAGACTAACAATGAAAGTTCCCCTATATGCTAGAGTATCTTTCATTGCACTGTATTCTCAAAACCCTGTGGTTTCCTATGCCCGAAACACATTTACACATGCTCCCTTTCCCCCATTATTGTTTGCAAATCTAGCTACTTTTTAAAGTACTTTACTGTTCAACTAGGAGACTTTAAAAAGTGGAACTTTACATACCTGTTATAAAGTAATTTTGAGCCATGAATGTCATAACCCAGACGAAAAACACTGCTGAGGTAACTCCAAAATAGGTTGCCATTGTCACCAACTTGGAAAATTAAGAAATTCAAGGTGATTTGTCTCCTGTGCTAAGAAAAGTTGAGGTATTGGATACTGTCAGACCACCTTTGAGATGACTTCTTGAAAGCAACTTCAGCTGTCACTGCACTGCTTCATAGAAAGAATGTCAGAGCAAATGTGTTGACTGTCCCACTCAAAGGTGAGGTCACTGACTGGAAATCCCTAATCACTCTTTACACTTTCTTTCATGTAGGACTTGCTGGAAAATTTAACTACTGCTGACTCAGAAAACACAGCTGAGGAAGGGAGATAAGACTGTTAGACTGCTAAGTCAGTAAACACTTTGAAAGAAGTTTTTCTTTTGCTATTTTTTCCTGTTTTACTGATTAACAGGTCATTACTCATGTTGTATATTCATCTAGTAAATAAAATGAATTCTCTATTATATCACAGCATGCCAGGCAGGATTTTTCTTTTCGAATTGGAAGGGCATCCATTCCCTACTATTCTATTTGTCTTGATGTAGTACTTTTACCTTCCTTTGCCTTAGAGTTCCAATGCAAAAATAGGTACCATATATAACACAGAGATAATATGATACCTAGTTTTAAACAGATTTGGAGATACACTACTGTAAATGGGATTCTTTGTGAGACTGTAGGGACAGAGGTGGGAGCCAGTCCCTTCACTGCTGCTTTTTGTGAAGTTCCAACAAACAGTGATTCCAATAGACTGATTCAAACCACTGATGATCTATAACTTAGAAAACCTTCAGGAAATCTTAGCAAAGAAACCATTTTTTTGCAGAGATTCCAACAAACATGGAGCAGGAAT
>NW_009187499.1:13867-18060 GCF_000690835.1 Fulmarus glacialis
GAATGGAGTTCAAGAGATCAGCTAGTTCCCTTTACTGTCAGTAGTATCAGCTGTATTTATGTTATTCCTGACAGATGTTTGTCTAACCTGTTCTTAAAGACTTCCAGTGACAAATTCCTAACATTTCCACAGACGCTCTACTCTATTCCAGTGCTTCACTGTCCTTTACTGTTAAAAGGTATTCCCTAGTCTAAACTGACTTACCCATACCATGCTGTAAACCTGTCACTTCTTTTCCTGTTGGAAATGGACATGGAAAATAGTTTATTCCCTTATGTTTTGCAACAATCTGATGTATTTAAAGGGTTATGCCTCTGTTCCCACTTTTCTTTCAGCTAAGAAACCCCAGCTTGCTCACACTTTCTCTCTAGCTGAGCTCTTGCTAATGCCAAGTACTCATTAATATATTACTTTACCTGCTTATACAGTTCAGAATGGTACGAGCCTTTTTTTGCAACTGGATGATTTTATTACATCATGTTCAGTTTGTGATTCAGTAAACTTTTAGATGTTCTACATCCCCAGGCTGTTTTCAAGGTCCTGTAAACACAAGTGTAACAGTAGCTACCTCTTCAAACTGCGGTTTGCATTGTAGAAAGTTCCCACTTAATATATTAAGATAGTATTCACTTTTATCTGGGCACAGGCCCAATCTCTTACAGCAGCATATAACATTGTTATGGGTATACTATAACATAGACAAGCATCTCTAGGGCTGAGTGGAGAATGCTGTGGGTTAATGAAATGATGTCTCCATTAGCAATAAAGAAATGAAAATTGGGTTGTGTTTGGGCTGTGGTTTGGAACTGAATGTTGGTAAAGCTCCTTGAGATCTTAAGACAAATTTCTTGCTCCAATTTCTATTCACTCCTTTATTGTGTTGTACTTACCTGCCTCTACAAAGTGATGGCAATCTGAAATACTGTAATCATCAGACTTACTCTCACTGAAGCAAGTTCTAAGTGGATTCACTTGCATTTACAATGTAGGAGCAGAAACTAATAGTTACTCTGTAGCTCTCATGGACTAGTAGACTGTGGCTGTAAAACACCAAGAACATTAAACAAAATCTCACCACCTCCATGCTTACCTTGAACGGCTAAGTATTTCCTACCATGAAAACTAATCAAAAGCTGGGTTTCTGACATTTTAAAATTGCATGCTAATTGTCCTTCCAAGTTTTAACACTTTGTGCCTATAATCCTTACTGTGGCAAAGTTCCTTTAGTCAAACTCTGTCCGTGCTATTGATGGTTAGTAGGATTTTTAGCTGGAAAAATGAGATACACACCTTTGTAACAGCAAACAAAAAAAACTCCTTCACATAGTTTTGTAAGAGCAAACTACAGATTAGGGGAGGGAGAAAAGAATTTTAGAATGATGAAGTGAGACTGAAATAACCTTTTTTGTTTTTTTGTCCGTTTCTTCCTTTTTACATTTCAACTGTTCCAAAACTTATGTGGAAGATCACTTACCTGGACTGTAACAGTATAAAAGGTTTTTAACCCGTTTGTGGGTCTTTATCTTAACTTGTGTGGTGAAAAAAAAGCAGCCTTATATGGAATGTTTAATTAGCATTTGACCTAAATACTTATAGTAGCCTATAGGGATAATTGCCAGCATCTCATGCCAGCACGTTTTAAAATGCTGATGAAGATTGCTAAACTGAAAACTTCTGATATGGGAGAACAGACTTAACTGTTCTCTACAATCATTTCTAAAGGAACCTTGAAGCGTGAACAACAGGAGAGGAAACAAGTTTAAAAAAAAGGTTATGTGGAAAATACAAATATCAGGGTCTTTTCCTGGTAACAGTCATTCCTTTCAAGGTTGTCTCTGTCCCAAAGTTTTTCTCCCTGACACAGATCATCAGAGATTCAGAAGTGACATTTCTGTTCTTTGTGGAAATTGAGCATTGTCTCTTTCCCGCTGATCTGGCAGTTCAGCTCTCCACAAAGCCCAGGCTTCCCAGACCTCCCAAGCCTACAAAAGCAAATCAAGAATCCTAACCTTTCACTCAGCCTCCTTTGGTTACAGATCTCCCTTGTGGCTTTCCGTGTTCAACCTCCTCAGTGACAGGCAGCCTCCCTCTGAAGCAGGAGTTAAACTCTCTCCAGGATATTTCAGTTTTCTCTCTCATCTTGTTTCTAGGGTATGACAGGGATGACCCTGCTTACGCACACTTTCTATATTGAAACAGGAGTTTGCTTGTTTCTTCTATTTCATTTTCCTGAAGAATTGAAAGACTAAGAACAAGATCTTTGGTATGTGTAACATGGCACTCCATTACCCAGTATAGACAAGGCAGTATGTATTTCATAAGAACATAGCCATTAGTATGCAGACAGAGAGCATGTAAAAAACAAACCTTTAAGGTAGCAACGTTGAGGACTTTGAAACCATACTTTTATTTCAAAACTCAAGTATGTGATACTATACAGTACAATACAAGCACACTTGTGCAAAATCTTACAATATTACAAATTTAAATATGATACACAAAAATAGTGCCCTTTTAAAATTCCTCTTTCTAAAAACATCTGTGCTCTGCAGGAAAAACAATAAATGTGTCTTGTTAAAGCAGAAAAATAAATATTGCACCTCAAGAAAACTATTTCAGTGTTAACAGCATAAATCATAGATCTATTTCTTGTTATCTGATGTGATCTTTGAACACAGAAGAGGTTAGGGTTTTTTTCCAGATAAAGCAAACTAATATCCAACAGATAAAATTACATTTAGAATAGTTTTTGAGCTCAATCTAGTCTCCTATTAAAAAAAGGTGTCTTCATTAACTAACTGAAAAATATAAGCAAAAATATTTAATGTGCTCTTAGTCATTGTGGTTCATGATTTTTAGTGGACAGTTTGCTCAAAGTAGTTATAAAAAGAACAACTTTTTAAAAAATAAACTTTATCTTCACCTTTTCATCCCCATTAAAATCTCTTGCCTCTTTCAGTCCATTCCCTACAACAATTAATAACTCTGTGGATAAATTATACTTGCCTTAGACATGCAAGTAGTTCAGTTCAAATCAGTACAACTACTTATGGAAATTCGCCCTTGTGCACTAAGTCCACAAAAAGCCAGTGCGCTGAATGTCAAGAAAGGATGGAGACCTCCTTCATCCACTGACCAAAGACTTAGCACATGCTTAACATTAAGCAGTTCAAGAGTCCTATTGATATCAATAACTTTCTACATGTACTTAAAATAAGGTGTTGGACCCACATCAGTGCAGATGTAAATAAGAGCGAATTAATTCAATTATAGGCATTGTTAATTATTTTTCCTCAGTACGGCCCAACATTTCCACAATCACATAATCAAAATACGTTCCATAATTTTTGGCATAGGGGATTCTGAATCTTCAGGACTATTTACCTTCAATTTTTATTGCCTTATTAAGTTATCAATGCAATTTGTAAAGAATATTAAGTTAAACCAGCTGATTTTAATAAAGAAGGGTTCAAAGAGCAACTGACAAGTTTCTTCAAATACTGAAAGTATGTGAAATGTCACAGTAGTTCTTCATAGTCAGATATTCTAACTGAACCAAACAATACCAAGTAATTTGCAAGAAACCTTCTCCTGTCTTATTCTTTACCAATTACAATTTTAGACCAAATGACACTTTCCCATTATCCTTTTTGAACTTCCTTAAGCACACTATTCCTCAACAATATATACTCTAAAAAACAAAACTCCCAACTGCTTATAGACTACCCCTCTCACCCTGCCCCCCTCCCCCCCCCCCCCAAAAAAAAAAAGAAGGGGGAGGGGTCTGCCTTTTTTTTTTTTTTTAATTTTTATTTTCTCTCTCCATATAAATGTCTCGTAAGAAACATGTGGCTAAAGATGTAACAAACAAAATTCACCAGCAGGGTATTTGTTAGTGCCAAATACGTGAATTAAATTTCTGACTGAGCTAGAAACCTGTTTTCTTTGATAGTTAGCTTGAGGTTCAGTGTTTACACCAAAAGAAAACAAGACAATACTAACTGCATCTGAACTGAAATTACAGTACTTCATAACATACTTGTCCTTCAGTTGGAAAGTAGACCTGTTAATCAGCCAGAAAATGCCAGAAGAATGCAAGACACGAGTGCAATCAAGTGTCACACTGCAATCAAGTCACCACTGATATTGTGGTTAGATTCGAGCATATAGCTATGGGAAGACAAACATAGTTC
>NW_009187499.1:18120-32269 GCF_000690835.1 Fulmarus glacialis
TTTGGTCTCAGCCCTAGGTGGTGTGGTTTTTTACAGATAATGGCTTCACCATTTTGAAACTGCTTGTCTAAAAATTCCAGGCTTCCACATTCTCATGTAAGAACTCACAACTCCTAAATAGGCAGAACTGTTAAAAAATCTGGGCAAAAAATTAATTTATCATGACCTGATAGTTAAGCTTTGAAAGCATATCAGAACAGTTATATACTTGGCATCAGATCCTGAAAATGAACTACTAAAAACATGCAGTGACCTCTTCAAAGTCTCACTGCTTTCATGTCCTGATTCATCTAGGCACTGGTAGGGTTTTGGCTGTACGCAGAACTGTGTTCCTAGTGCAGATCTCAAAGGATATCTATTTCCAGTATTAGCAGTAGGGCAGAGTCCACTTAGTGTGATCACCTGTATACACAGATTTCAAGACTTTTTTTTTCTTTCTTTTTTTTTTTTTTTTTAAATAAAGAATTGAAGATTGCTTCCCACATCCAAGACTGCTGTATTTTGGGCTTGGGCAACACATCTAATCTTCCAGACAGCAACTACTTTTTGCTGTAACCAGTAGTGACGCTGACTGGCATACAGAAATTTGTTGCAAAGCATGTCCCTTTGATATATCGGAAGTTCCCAGATTTATTTGATGATATCAGCTGTGCCACCTAGACCTCATTTTAGGTTTTGTTGTGTATCCCATTTAAAGAAAAGTGGTGGTCCCATTCTTAAAGCATATCATAAAACAAATTTATGCATGTACTTAGTATTCCATTTAAATAATCATACAGATAATTCCTCTTATAAAATTACTTTATCAGCAAGGCAATTGGTCTGATAATATAATTCTAACCTTCCACAGAAGAGCTTCTATTTCTACCCAATAATCACAAACAAGGAAACGAATTAGATTCTTAAAAACCCAAAGCACTTAAATGCCATTAGTACTTCAACAATCACCAATAAATTCAGGAAATACAAAGTAAACACTAACTGCAAATGCAGGTTTTACAATTGTCTTCAAAATCATAGCAGAGGTGTCAATGTCCTGTGCAAATCATTCTTTTAAATGTCTCGCTGGTTGCTGATTACTGCTACAACCTTATAATGATTCAATATTACTTTATTTGTATCAGTCATTTACAACAAGAGGACAGACAGGATTCTTCATCAGATTTTGCCAAGGTATGTTCACAATGTATTCCCCAAACCTCATGGTGTGGAATAACTCACTTGTTTAACAGATCACACTTGACAACCATAAGGATGACTAAGCACTACCTGTAACAACTGTGTTCTAATATGCATACTTGCTCAGGTACCATAAATACATGCTTGTTCCTTTATTATTCAGTGCGTTGCTCATGTTGAAATCCTGAGTTCCACCAGGAATATTGATGGGCAGCAGAACAGCTGGCCTTCCCTTCAGGTCCCTCTGATTTTTCATCACAGGAGTCGTATGAATGGTAGATTCCCAACACCACAGCAAAAATTATTATTGCAGCCACTACGAGCCATACCACATTCCAGTGTTTACACAGTTTGGGGTACAGTATATGTAAATAATTAATGATGACTTCAAGTCTGCTGTAAAATTAAAAGAAAACTGTTATATATTAACCATATGCAAATTTATTATCTTAAGCTTTTCAATTTGAGAAGTTTCATAGATGTATGGTGCACCATCTTTCTTCCAAATACAAACACCCTGTCAAAGAAGAATCAGGCTGTTAAGTTCTTTTAAGAAGAGCTGCACACTCAGATATGCATGATATTTGCAAGACGGCTGAAGACCGTAAACTTGACTTCTATTTTTCCCAGCTGTCAACTGGCAAATGTTAGAGCTTGATATGATGTAAAATTCTGCACTGTTCATAACTTGCTCAACTAAACTAAATATTAGAACATGCTGTAAACATTTCTTCCTAAGAGTTTCATGACTAGCAAGATGGCTGCCCTTCTGAACATGGGTGAAAACTCAAATTAACCGATGTTTATAAGCATAATGGTTATGGAATGGAAATGAATTCTTCTGGATCAGGTAAAGCTTCCTACCTTAGCTTGCGATAGGACATATTACGTGCTTTGGCCAGCATTTAATTCCTCTCTAATGCAAATGTCTCTTTGCTGTTAAAATGCAGGAAATTGCAGGTATATTGAATTGAGTGGTAGAACCACAGAGGATACTCAATAATTAACTCTAAGAAAAGTTGAAAATTTCAGAAAAGTTTTCCAGTCGGCATTAAATGCTTTGGGTAAGACAATAAGCAGAGGATTCAAAAGTCCCCAGTATAGACAAAGAGCATTGGGTGTAGATGAATGCAATAAACATGTCACTCTGCTGAAAGGCAGGAACTCCAGCATAGTGCTGTTCTGCTGCATCTACACAGCTTCCAGAGAGAGCAGGCACCTACCTATCCAAGTCAGAGCAAGTCCAACATAGCTGAGGAGCTTGTCTTAATCTGCGTTCACCTTGTAGATGTACTGAAAGACTCACCTGTGAAGACCCTTTGGGAATGACATATGGCACAAATATGGGCATCAGATTCCTGAATTACAACTTTCATGAGACAATGCATGCCTACTGAGAGATACATTCTGGCATCTAAAGAACTTCTGTGGAATATTTTTTACCTCAAATCAAAATCAAACCCCACCAACATGAAGCATCTTGATGTCAACATACAATTTTAGTTGAAATATCAAGAAGTTTTGCATTTTGCAACTATGTTATCTTGGAATATGCCTTTCTGTGAAAATATTGTTATTTCAACTATGCTTCCCTAGACTGGAAGAAAACATGTCAAGACAATAGTATAAAATACTTGGTTGGGTACCAGAAAAAAGTGGCTCCTCTTCTATGGACATATTACACCACTGTCTCACCTGCTTTTCAGGTTTTTTATCTCATCTTCATTTTCACTTTCTTCATGTTCATCATGACTTTCTTTTGGTGTTTCTTCATCTTCTTCCTTCAGTTCTTGAAGTTCTTTGGTTTTCTTCAAGCCTTCCTGATAGCTTTAACACACAAAACATTTTTCTTAGTCTAGCACAGTGTATAAGCCTGTTCCTACGTAATGAAAAATTAGCTTTATGTTTTCTTACATGCAATAAAACACAAGTAGCAGTGTTGCAGTACTTGGACAAGAGTCAAAACTAGCTAAAGACAATGAGCATGGCACACAGACAGCCACCCTTCCTTAATAGAGGATTATATGAGCTCTGTTACCAAATCTATCATCTTGAAAAAGAGGTTATAGTCCTCAGCAGAGCACAACTTTTGTCTATTGTAAAGAAGTTGGTAAGTATTTCTCTCCTATTTTTCAATCATTTTGAACACCCTTTAGATACTTTATTTTCCTGGAGGATAAGCGCAAATCAATGCTAAAGATAGATGGCGTGTTGGATTCTGCAGGAGAGGATCAAAATTTTTGTCTCACTCTTCACATAGTACAAAGTTCTTTGCTTGACATTCAGAAACAGATCCAAACCTGTTAATTGCCCCAAAACATGCTGTGTAAAGCACTTTGTGACACAAACAACATGAGTATACTGCAAAAGTTGATACCTACTCTTTACTCATTTCCATGTACACTTTTCAGAATAAACACTTTATAAAGTTGTTTTGGATTATCCTATCATGAGGCTGAACACTATTGACATAAGAACATCCACTCAACTCAGAATCTCTGATATAACTGCTCTCCCACAGTTTGGCTAACATTAATAAAGGATGAAAGTGAACAGCTAAGATGCAAATACAGTGAGTGAAGCTCACTCACATTGTTTCCCACATTGCTTCAATTATAACCATCTTCTAGAGGCTCATATCAATTATATCACCCATTTTGCATTTAAAATTACATTATAAAAACATATGTCCTCATCTGGTAGCACATATTTACAGACTTAGTTCACATAAAATATTCCCACCCTTTGTTATATGCTTCCTCTTCTATCTTGGCTTTAGTTTTAGAATTGATTTCTTCCAACCCACTCTGTGTCAGCACAGAAGTAGAGATTTCACAATCAGGCTCCCCATTTGTCTTACCACTGCCAAGACAAAAGAAACAGACAAATAGAAAATAACACCACTGAACATGTATTTGAATAACACCATGTATTTGAAGTATACTACTGAACAAGAACAATCACACGCAATTTTGTGACTCCTGATTATCCTTCTTTAATGTACATTGGAGAAATAAAATGTCTTTCAAAAGAAAAAAAAAAAACCACTAAGCAAAATTTTAGTTTCAAAATGTTGTAATTTAAGAACAGTAATTAATATGTTTCTAAGGTATTAAAACTTGCATTTTGTTTCTTCTTGTTTAAAAAAGAAAAGAAAAAAGCATTTGTTTCCTGGCTTATCTATGGCACTTATTTGCTATTCTTTAAAATATTTCCCTCAACTTCCTAAAAATCATATTAGAAATTGTAGCCTGCTACATCAGACAGATAATAGAAATAATACCAAATATTAATTTAACAAAACATTTTTCTTATTTGCCTTTTAGGTACTCCTCTCTGCTGACTTTATACGCTGAACTGATGCACACGTTAAAAAAATACAAACACGTACATAACTTTTGCCACTAAAACTTTTCTTAAGTAAAAGCTTTGAGCATTTAGGTTAAAGATAAGCCATTATATGTTGCTCTCTTTCTGCAGTGCTCGCCTGTCCTTATTTATTTAAGTCTGGGACAAAGAGTTTAAGTGATTCAGCCATGACTTAGCAAATATATCAAAGTCAATGTTCAATAAGCTCAGCAGTGGATCCCATTTCAACTTCTAGAATAAAACCCTTTTTGTAGGCCTTATTTTTCTGGCACTAAAATCCATAGCAGAATAATTCACCCTGATTGACACCATCTGTGGGCAATGGATTTTCTCTCAATAAGTCATATTAATTGTAGATTATATTTTCACTTGGACTTTAAACACATCATGAATATAAGCTTGAAGTGCTTAAATATACAAAACTCTGCTGAACTGTGTAATTTTACACTATAGCAGTGCACATCCCATGCATACATACTTACGCTCAAACTTGAATTTCAAGTTCAACTTCTGTTACTTGATAACATGATTTGTTTTCTTAAGATCCAATAAGAAATATTGATAAGGTTTGGGGTTTTTTTCTTTTTTTTTTTTTTTTCTTTTTTTCTTTTTCAGAATTTCGGTACAGTTTCTAAAGATGGTCTAAATCTTGCAGAGTTCTGTTGAATTGTAACAACTAGTGCCATAGTTCACCATTTTTGTTTTCACAATTGTTGCATATTTTCATTCTTGGTAAAGCACAGAGATAAAACAAAGACGTAAGATAAATTTTGTCCTGCCTCAGCACTAATCTAAAATACGTGAAAATCAATATTCTGTACTGACGTGAGAGCTACATATTTTAAAGGTTTTAATTTGCATGTTTAAAGCATTCTAACAAGCTTTAATTTAAATTACTATTGCAGATATTTTACTGTGATATTGTAAACAGTCTAAACGACCAAAGAAGAAGAAGTAGTAGTAGTAACAACACAACAATAATCAACATGATGTTTTAGTAAGTTTTACTTCTGAAACATCAGCAAGCAACTTCCTTAGAATGCGCAACATTTCCTGAAAGAGGTAAGTATTTGGAAAGGTGCCTGAAAATTTTTTATTTTGACTTTCTAGGCTGATTATGCATATGAATAAAGTATATACACACCCGGGTTTGCAAATGTGACAGTACTTGTATCCATAATGGTAACTGTTTACAAAAACCTTGTAGAACAGCTTGAGTATGCCTTCTGTTCTTATCCCAGTCTCACATGTTTTCATATTGCCCATCTTTGTATTCTATTACTGCAGAAGCTTTACATTTCAAGAACTTGTATAAAATTAAATTACGTGTCTACAAGAATTTCAACTGGAAGAACTTAAAAGTTCTTTCCAGGAAGGTGTAGATGCACATGATTTCCAGCAGAGCAATTCTTTGCTTTCCTTGTCCGTATAACTATTATTTTGCTCCAAAAGTAGTACTATTTAAATCCATGGAATGACTTATGGAACTATTACGGAAAATGGATAACAACAGCACACATTAATCCAGCCAGGACATCTACACTAATGGTAAGTAATACAGAGTCAAAAGGGCAAATATTTTAATGAAGAATATTTTTTCCATTTATAGGTACTAGAAAAATATAGATATTGAGGTATTTACTTGTTACCAGCCTGAAAAAAAATCTCCACTTTCATATCTCTATTTTTTAATTTTTAAATGAAAACTTCTCTGCCTGTTATAACTAAAATCTCAGGTTGTTAAAACTAAAATCTCAAATATAATGCTTTAATTTAGCTGAATGTTTGCTTCATTTTATACTAAAAAAAGAATTACTACTCAATTTAATCATTGTTTTGACATCTGTAAAATTTTGATGATCGACTATTATGATAAATTATACTTTTGAATTTCGTATACTTATGTTTATTCATATAAATTTAAAAACCTACATGATGCTGGATATCATAGTATTTCAAAATATGATTCTTACCAGCTGGCCACATGTTGAAAAGGCAAGGGCAGAACACAAACATCTATTACTGGGATAGTCAAGTTAAGGAATATTCATAACCAGGGTTGCTCATGGCCAACTTTAGATACAGCATTGATTTGTTACAGGACATATATTAAAAAAACAAAGCCACATGCATCGTATGTAATACTCCTAGTTTTGTTAAGTTCTGAAGGCAGGCCTACTCAAATGTGTAAATGTATAATCTTCTGCTGCAGTTTTACTTGATGAGTTTCTAATGGTCGTAGCAGGCTCAATTTAGTTCTGAGATACTGCTTCTAAACTCTTTGAACATGAAAAGAACAATATGATGGTGACATAGTAAAATACAGTTACCAGATCGTGAATCAAACTAAAACAATATTGTGTCACTGATTTCAATACCTTATGCCTTGGATAACTTCTGTTAGGAAAGATAGAAATTGTATCATTTTCATTTCATACTAGGATTTAATAGGTAATGAGATGACCTAGAGAAAACTCACTTTTCTAGAAGTGCTGGCAGAACAGGAGTAGATGTTAGATTGCTCCTTCCATTATTAGGTGATTCAGACTGTAAGTGAAAAACAGCAATAAATGTTACCTCCATGAATTAATTTCAAATGAGTCTTCAGTAAAATGACAAAGTCAATGTGCTGCTTAGGTTTTCTTCCCACACCCATGAGCAAGGTATCTTTAATATGGAGCTTCCAAATTACTTCCACTAACCACAGTAAACAATGGACTTGCACACTAAGAAGAACTTTCTGCGACATTCCCTTCTACCCTGCTTATTTTTTCCAAAAGTCTTTCTTCTTCATATATTGATCACTTAAAAGTAAAATTACTCTATTGCTTCTCTCCATATTATCCTAGGAACATTAATTTGTTAGCTAAGTTTTCAATGGAAAATTTTAAACAAAAATAAATCATAATAAATCACGGTAAATAAGCACACTTATTTCCTGAAACAATTGACTCTGAGTACATAATAACTAAATTGCACAAACAGATTTTCTTAAAACTAAAATTGATTTACCTTCTCAGCAACACCCCTCATTTAAATAGCCCTACATTTTTAACAGAAAACTGCATAATTTTCAGGTTATGTGCCACCTTAGCTCATCTCTGAACAGTTGGTATAGCTTGCAGTTTTCCTCCAAAGCATTTATATAGATTTATTAGATAAGATTAGATTCTCATTTAATTTATTAAAATTTTATAAACAAAAAGTCAAGGCAAAGGCTGATAGCTCCACTAATTCTAATTCATCACGAAACGTCTAAATTTGTACCCCATATATTTCTGTACATTAATTACATGCTTTTCTGTTTAGTGGACTTTTTGGCAATGAAGAGAAGCAGTCCAATCATCTTCTATGGATTCAAGTTAAAACTTCTCTCGTACAGTGGATAACTATTTTTACTACTTCTTTCCAGTATGTTACTACAGATTAAAAGACAAATTGCCTCAACTAATGTCTAATGCCTCTGAATCACCAGCTAGCCCTATTCAGCTCTGTGCCCAAAGTGATCGTTTATGGGGGTAGATTCTGAAGGCATATGTCCCTTACATGACAGGAATTACCTTTGTCCATCCTCTTCACTAGGATGGAGTCAAAATAAATTAAAACAATGAAAAGGCTTACATTTTTTAGTAACTATGGTTTGGCCCTATGCATAAGTGGTTTAGACAAAAAGTAGTATCTTCAAAATGTGGGTTTTACTTACCAGGGATGGCATTGAAGGTATAGGTGAAGCTGTTGATGACTGACCAGGAATGTTTAGGGAGTTAAATTTAGGAACAACAGCAACACTGACTCTCCTCCGAGGCATATTCTGTGACAAACAACATTTTTTTTTCTATCATACAACAAGATAGGCTGAAGAATAATTCTACAAGTTAATAGGTGTGGCAAAGATGTAGGTTAATGTCCCTTGGGGGAAAGGAGAGTTGGGAGCAAAATTAAGGTAAACGGCTGTTAGGACTGTGGTTTTCCCCAAAACTACCTCTAGTACTGTCTGGTATGGCAAATGCTTAGTGTGAAATGAGGTGTTGTACAGGGATTCTACTCTTTTCCCTCCACACTGAAAGCCCAATAGCGTAAGTCAGTCATATAACAGATATGTTCTGAGCTGTTATTGTCAGTCCTTATTAGAGGTTATTATTTTTCATTAAACCAGATGTATATAATGGGAAAAGTGTCAGTGTCACAATGACTGGAAATAATGAAGTTGTTACACACGGAACTCTTCTCTTGCTATGTACCCATTATGATACGCTGTACCCACTATGATATATTAATTATTTCGAAACCTACAAATTGTAACTTACAGAAAGAATAACATCTGTTCCCTCCGCAAAAGAACAGAGCCTTCTCCCCCACCTTAGAGTTGTTAGATATCTATCTAGCATCATACAACATCGCTTACATTTCCCAAAGACCATGGAAATTCTTTGTATGATGAACACATGCTAGCTTTACACAATATATTCTAGCTTAAGTATAGATCATGTAAGTTTTTGCTGTCCTTAGGCAAGTAGGCAAATACATCTAGTGAAATCTACACTTCCCACTGAGTAAAAAATCCAAGCACATATAGCATCTAACAGCTTCATCTTAGTGCATACCCAAACACTTCTAGGATTCTGCTCTAGATAACTTTACAGGAAAGGAGTTAAACACAGATTTACTAAATATATAGAAGGAGTTACCTACTCCATGATCCTGGTTCTAGACAAAACCAACTATACCTACTCATTAATCTAATGTGCTCCTGAAAAACTATACTGGAGAGTCTGCAGCCATGTTAGGCAGTCCATTCTAATGTTTTGGGGTTTTTTTTCCCCCTCTTTATTATTTGGACTTGCACTTGTCCTTGTTAAATTTCATCTTTTTTTGGGACCTCTGTTTCAATTTATCTGGTTCTCATTCTGAAATCCAGTCTTGCCCTCGGCATGCTTTCTGCTATAATTCTTTCTATTCAGCACTCAAAGGTGGCAGGAATAAACTAAACCTAAAGAACTACAACCCAAGCAAATAAAAATATGAAAAGAAATAGTAGACTTAATATAATGCCTCTGTCCAGCAAATTTCATAATGGTCACACTGGGACTTTGCTCTCTCAAATCACTGGTTGCTTTAGGAAGTTTTGTAATAAACTTGATCTCCAACACTTGGAAGTTTTGCAGGAATGGAACACTGGCCATGTTAAAAGTTTTTAATTGGTCAAGCCAAAACAATCTGAGATAATCTCTCACTCGGAATGCTTTGTCAAACCAAACAGAATATTCTGATGCTAACTGAAAAATGAGCCTCATTTAAAAATAACTGTTTACATCTAAGGTACTCTGAACATGATATAATTCTTAAGATAATGAAAATGGTATGATCATTGAATCCCTAATCATACAGTAAGTTTTGATCCAATGTTCAGCTTCCTCACTGAGGAGCTAGGATAAAGCACAGGACATAAGCCATTCTCTGGAGCACAGGTGTGCAGCCTGGAATACAATTATTCTCAAATAAATAGGTCCCTTTATTATTTATAGCTTCACAGCAAGCATTATCATTATTGCACAGAGTCATTCTTAATCATGTATCCAGAATTACAAAGCATTTGCACTAAATTACATGAACAATATAGAGAATTTAGCAGCACTATGTTTTGAACACAGCCTATAAAATTGAATGTATGTAGACAAAGAAATTTCACTACATAAAATGTTCATTTTGTTTTCTTTATATTGTAGAAATACCTTTCCAACAGTAAGAGACATGGATCTAGATGAACGAGGTACTCCATCTTCTGCATAAAAACAGTAGATAAAGAACAGTCTTAGACTAAATGATAAAAATATTAATAGAGCCCTTGCTTGTATTTCAAACTCAGATATAGTATATTTATATAAGGTCTGTAGTGACTGCATATTTATCTGTCATACAGTTGTGGTCTCAGTTACACCTGCAGAAGAAATTTGAAATAATTGCAAAAAATTCAACCATTACTATCTTTACTGAGATCAGGCAAAAGCCCACTAACTGCCTCCATATACAAGTTTTTGCAAAAGAAAATACTCATATTTCAGTTTCAGCAAACTAGGAAAGAAAAAAAAATTTTTTTAATAATGAAATTTTGCCATCATCTGTCATCTAAGGGATAGTTGCGTTAAAACTGTGCAAGCTATGCATATGAGCAAGAGGCCAATGAAAATGTCATTGGATCTCATTAGAATTTGGTAGGTGATAGTGATTTTAAATTACTGTAGTATAGCATTAAGTATGACTTATATGAAATATTTTAGCTGTTATATCTATAACTTTTTGAAATCTACTCCTGTAAATCAGAACTTCATGAACAGGTTTCACAATACTTCACTTTTTGTCATTAATAGCACCAGACACCTCTCTGCATACAGAGGCAAGACAAACTTAATTTTTTTTTTTTTTTACCAGATGCACCGTAGCTTCTGCTAGAATTCTGATTGGCAAGTTTCTTGAACTCCATTAGTTCAGCATGATCCTTTTCATAGGTTCTTTTCAGATTTTCCACATACTGCATCATTACTTCCGTTGCCTTTGACATACGCTTCTCCTAAGGAAGAAAAGAGGGGAATACTCAGGTAACCTCTACACTTCTCAAACAAATCATATGCTCTCTGTCAGGGCTAAATCTGGAATAGTTGTTCTTAAAGAAATATTGGTACCTCCATGACTGAAAATTCTGAAGCTAATTAGAACACAAATGCACATGCATTCACATATATCCAAAGAATATCATAATTTATTTTGTCATATATTTATACAGTCTGCCTGCATGCCTATATTATTAGTTATGTGGTATATGTACATTTGTTTTTAAACCCTTGAAGGCCTCAGTCACTGGCATCAGTCTAGTTACTTTAGTGGGCAGAGGCAACAGTGTTGAATTTAGGAGGGTATTGCTGGGTTCTAATTTATACTTGCTCTGTTCTTATATTCTTTATAGTTGTCTGACTAAGCTATTGCCAAAGGCAGGTTACTGAACTAGATGAGCTTTTTGACCCAGAAAAGTTTTCTTATTCATGCTGCACTGATTTTAAATAAATTTCTTGTGATGCAGCTACAGTTCTGAATAATATATATGCTCCTATTGTAGAGATGTTGAATAGCTTCATGGGTAATCTTCTTCTGTTTGGATTCTATTTCCAGACCAAAATAGCATCTTATCTGACACTACAATAAACATCTTTAATCTGTCAAAATGGCAAATAAAATTCAAAGGGCTAATATAACCTCCAGCTATGGCTGAAAAAGAGAAAGAGTGAACATGTGCAGCCTGGATACATGTTAGACACCAGGATGTTCTTACCTGGCGAATGGCTCCAACCATCTCAGCACGACTAGATAGTCTAGCAGCTAAACGCCGCAGAACAGCAATATCCTCCAATAGCTTCTGGTAAGCTTCTCTGTGTTCATAGTGATGCCATAAGTGAGCTGAAGACTGAAGTGAAAATACATAAGCTTTATTGTCATGTCTTGTCACTTTTAGTTCAGATGATGTAGCCTGACCCACAGAAGTGGGGTAGACATGTCTAGGCAGAACTACACATGGACAAGTTAGCCCCAGAGGAGTGCCATCACTACCACCAGAGATAACCTAGTGAGTGCTGCTGCTCTGTTTCAGAATGGTGCTTCACTGCATACTGCAGGCACACATTTTGAGGAGTTAAAAAGGGCTAAGCACATTTGCAATACTTTTCCTTTTGAAATTGATGATGAATCATGCCTAGCTACCTATGAACTTCACAAATGCCAAGCTTATTTGAACTAACTTATTTGCCGAAATACAAAGAACATTTTAATTTGCTGGGCAAGGTGTTAAGAAGGCCATTTATGTTCTTTCAATTCCATAGTACTTCACTTATTTGGAAAATAAGACATTACAGTCTCAAGAATTCAAAATGTAAAAGAGTAATCAAAACCAATATGGCCTGTAAATCAAACGTAATTTCTTAACATTTTTTTGTCAATCAATACGCACATTTACGCACTGGATTAATATTGTCACTTTGATAGCTCAGATTAATACTGAAAAGCACTGAAGCATATAAATTCCTTGGGATTAGTTACCAAAAGCAAAAGTGAATTTAGATTTTTATTAGCCAAAGCCTTAGTGAACACCTCTTCACTGAATGAGTTTTCTGTTCACAGAAAAGTTTGATACGAGAAAGCCCGATACAATTTAGTTCAGACTTACAGGCAGAATTTATGATGCTGGACGATTCCTATATTCTTAAAGTGCATTTTCAGGATGCACCAGTTTTGGCATTGAGGTTGTCTTAAGTAATTAATCACTGTGTTGCTGTTCACACAATTCTGCCTCTGGCCAGTTGTGTTGTGCCCTAGTTCTCTGCAACCCCTCACTTGTATTACTGCAAGAGTAAGTCGACGCATTGAAATGATCTGTGTGAAAAGAATAACCTCTCCTCCGCCTCCTCTTCTTCTCCCCCCCTTTCAAAAGAAGGGAGTGATGTGCAGTAACTTTTGGGGTAGAGTCATTTGAGAAATTGCATTTGTAGTGCAAGCATTTGGTGTAGAAACACAGCCGAGATACTGATGAATTTGGCACAACGACAATTGCAACAACAAAAAATTCTTAGACTTACTTATCACTGAAGTTAGTGTGATAACAAATTGCAGCTGAAATTTGACTGCAAGACCCAAGAAGGCATAAGGGAATCTGTTTCAGAAAAACATGCACAAAATTTCAGATTTTCAAGTTTTTCTTGGCAATTGTAACTTGCTTATTTTCTCGAACAAATCTGAATTTCATGTAAATCAGCTTTCTCTTGAAGTTGGGTTTTTGAATAAAACATCAATTATCACAAGATTGATAAAAAAACATAAAGACTGGTAAAACTGTCATTGAGCCATATAATATGTACCTGTCCTACAGAAATTAAGATAACCTCCCACTGAAATTGGAGCAAGTCTAGGTCTAATATGATACAGATTATACAGAAGCCATCACTTCATTTAATTACTTGTTAGTTTATTCCATTGTGTAGAACAAAAGCTTTCATATGAAAATGGCAGTTTCCACTTTGTTATAAATTACATTAAAAAGCTTGTAAAAGCCAGACTGTAGCGTGTGAACTGCACAAAGGAGGAAAAAGCTAATCACATCTGGCAACATGCTGGCAACATGGTCCTTGGTGCCTAATTAGGGATTCTTAACAGAAATACATGTCAAATCTAACAGACTAATTGTTTGCAGTTTTAAGACCCTTATACACTAGTTGTAAAAATGTATATGTATACAAAATACTATAATAAATAAACCCCAGATATTTAATAGGTTGTTTCTGCTTGCAATTTAAACAGAAAACGGAGGAAAGAACAGCAAAACATTCAAAACCATTTTTTTTCCCCAGGAACAATTAATCTGGAAATGCAGATTTGAAATTCCATATGAAAAGATGTAAATACCACAGTCTTTTTTTAATTGTATCTTTTCTTACCTGATGATGTTCTTGATAAAGTAAACAGCAGAACCATATGTTCTGGATCGATGGGCCGAGGCCAATTGTATGAGGTTCAACAAGGCCAAGTGAATGGGGTCCTGCACTTCGGCCACCACAACCCC
>NW_009187500.1:0-19340 GCF_000690835.1 Fulmarus glacialis
TTTCCCGCCGCGGTGAGCGGGTTTCGCCCCTGCCCACGGGGATGTGCGTGTTTTCCTCCTGTTACGCGTCTGCTCCTCGAGCACGTTTAACAACCCGGGGCTGCACGTCTTCCTTTCTCCTTCCCATCCCTTCACTCCCCGGGGGTGGCTGGGTTTTACACACGGGATCGGCAGAGCCGCAGCCCCCAACCCGGAGGAGGGGGTCGTGATGCCCGTCCGTCCCCTCCTTTGTGTTTCCCCCACCTGACCCGCGTACTACTCCTAACCCCCCGCCAGAGCCCGGCGCAGTGTTTAGACCTCTGCAGCCAGGGCTGCGAGCTGCGTAGTAAACACTTGCAGGCTGGGAAGAGCTGTGCTTGGTTTCCCCGCATGGAAAGAGCTTGATCTTTGTCAATATTTAGAGGCCGTATGCAATAACCTGCCATAGTGAGCGAAGAATTCCTGGAAATAAGCGCCTTGCCTTTTATTGTCGCTTTTCTGCCGTGGAAGGGTTTTACTCGCTCTGCTCAGGGTGCAGAATTACGGTGGCATCCCGCAATTTAAAGGTCACAGTCTGCTGGTTTTTTTTTTTTTTTTTAAATGAATTTCTAGGTCGATACTTTACGTTTGTGCATAAATGGAAACGTTTGATGGCCGGATGGGCTATATTCTTAAAGGTGATTTTTGTTTTTTAAGCAGCTGTGTTGCATGTATCGTTAAGGTTTGTGCAGTTGACTTAGCAGCGTGCGAGCTGCTTCCTCCGTGTGTGCGAGTGCTGCACCGAGGAAAACGTGGTTCATTGTGCGGGACCGCGCTGCGAGCAGCCGGGTCCCCAGCGTATGGAGGTGTCCGGATCCCTCCTGCCGCTTACCGTCTGCGGATCGCCGTGTCTGTCTGTCTTGCTTGGGAGTTGCAAAAGCCCCGACTTTGTTTTTGTGCGTTTCAAACCTGTGGTTATATTGCAGTGCCCGCCCCCTTCGGGCGCAGGGGGAAATAAAGGGGGCAGGGATGGCTGGCGCTGCAATTGATTAGACTGCAATCATCACCATATTAATCCCGGTTGCTGATCGGTTTTCTGCTGGTATGTCGGGCTCAAGCTGGATTGAGGATCTCTTGCATGAAATTAGCCTTCCCTTGTTTTCTGGAGTGTCTCTGTAGACGGGGAGATGTGCCTTGGAGCCCAACCATTTTAAAAACTGCTCCCTCTCCTTCGGCGTCTGCAGAAACAGGGATGTTTCTTAACTGCATCTTGATGCTTTAATTTCTTCCGCTGTGTGTTTTTCAACATACTCACTGAGCTGTTGTTGTGTGCCTCTCACTTTCAAAAAGATACGCGTTATTGGAGGGAAGGAACAGAGAGATCAATTTTCTCCATTTTAAATGCAAAGGGAGAGAATTCAGGAGCTAGAAAGGTTTTTCTAAAAGTAGTAATTGCAGCTTGAAAAGAAAGGGAAATTCTTTGGATGCACTGACAACGAGGCTAACTGCAAAAAAAAAGTGAGCAAGAAGCGCATAGATGGAGTCTGTAATGCACGTTGAGTAATATTGTATTTCATTAGCCAGTGAATGCCAATTAACTCCTTGCAAATTAAGGCCCAACTTAGGCTTTTGCGTTGTAGTGGCAGGGCCAGCTAGGGCTGGAGAGCTGCAGTCTTACTTCCATGAGTTGAACTTTTTGGCTAGGGCTGTTTTCAAGAGGGAAGATTAATCTCTAAGTTTAAAAACAAAACCCCAATGCCCTTCTTCAGGGAAGGGCTTACAACGGATCGAGTAGTGTGGAGAAACAACAGGAAAGGAGGAGGAGGAGATCTGGTGTATCCTTAAACTGCTAGGATACACGCTTACAATTTTTTTTTCTTGTCTTACCTGGTACAGAACACCTTCAGATAAAAATGCTAGCCCATTTATTGCTCTGGCAATAAAATAACACAGGAACAGTATGTTAGGATTTTAGGTTCCAGTCCTCTGAAGTGTTTGCGGTTGCCACTTAGCTAAAATGACCCAATTAAGAACCTCCCAAATTAAATATCTTCTTCTGAAGAAGATCTAGGCATTTAAATATGGGAAGATATGCTGAAAAATTTGTCTTAGCTGAATACTGCCTCTAATCGATCGTCTTTGTAGTTTACAGTTTAATAGCCTTTGTTTTCACGAGTTATTGCTGAAAGAATTTTGCTGTTAGGGGGAAAAATGATCTCCAGAGCAGATGTTTTGCATCTCTTCATATTCTTCTCTCTCCCCACAATAGTGGAAGGAAGATTAATCTTAATTTTTATTTGTTTTTCATATATACTGTGTCGTAGCTAAAAGGCACTTCCATTTTCGGTCAAACAAGCAAGGCATTCCTAAATAGGAATACAAAGGAGTTACAACTGGAGGGGAGAGACCCATCCCTTTAATGCTAAATTATATAAAATCTGTTTGTGGTTATATGACAGAAACCTCTTTAAAATGCAGGTAGCTTCAGTGGAAAGCTTCTGATCCAAAAACAGTCATTAAAAAATTCTGAGGATTTCCTGAGATCTTGTTAGAACGGCACAAAAATAAAAATAAAAAGACCCTTCATTAAGCTAAAGTATGTGCTGGTGTAACAGTGCATTTGATGTGTAAAGCTACAGCTGTTGGAGATTGTTTCATCCGAGGGGTGGGTTTAAGATGAAGCGTAAACAGGGTGTTTTCTTCCTTTTCTACCTTGAGCGTAATGGGGTTTTGATTTTCACCCTTGTGTACATTTACAAGGGGAATGTCTAGAAGGGAATGGGTTAAACATTTAGAGTAAAAAATAATGGGTTTAGGTCTGATAATACTTCAGAATGATAGATATCTTGATGGATCTGTTCATGTTAGCTCTGAGCTTTTGTTTGTCTATCAAGGCTGTATTTTATGTTTCTGATGTTAATAAACAGTAGCTCATGCTGTATGTTTAATCTCTCTCCCAGGTTGCTTAGTAAAAACCCTCATGACCTCCTGAGTGTCAGCATTACACACACCTAGCTTTCACATCAGCGTTTTCATATACGCCTAGTGGTTAGTGGATGTTGTTAAATGGGAGTTGGATAATTCCTTCTCTAATTGAGGTTGTGAATAGAAAATGCCAGAGCGTTTAAGGAATTGGTGTCAGTCGGGTTCACTAGAAAGAGGAGAGGAGGAGGGTGTTCAGGGAGTGATGGTGACTGCCATCCACGGGAAGGAGCGGTGAGCCAGGCAGTACTTTGACTTTTTTGATTGTGTTAGATTGTAATTTCAAAGTATTTCCATACTAGAACTGGAGCAAAGGCTTGCATGACTCAGAAACTGAAAGGGTTAGGAAATAGTAGTGACTTAGCTAATATCAGGCAAAATGTGTTGAGAACGTGAGAAAGCAGAGGAATGGGTGTGGAAAGATGATGTGTGTTAGAAGTTTCAGTGCTGAACCAACATTTGAGAGAGAAATACTCTTCTTTGTGTAAAAGTGAAGGGAATTTAACTTGGTTCTTAAGTATGTTGTGAGAAGTGAGGAAAGGAAGGGGCTGCAGAGAGCAAGAAGACAGACCAATGAGTTTAACTTCAGTACAACAGAAAGCATGATTTATTGGGTTTAATAGGGAAATTGCGCAGATTTGATAAACCATTGTATTAATTTTTATGTCAGCTTTTTCCTGACCAGTTGTTCCTTCAAACTAATTCTAGAATATAGTTAAAGCACAACTCCATTGACACTGAAATTGTTTTCATCTTGAAATATACACACGAAATCTAGCGTTGAGGAATTTCCATGTGATGATTTTTAAATCTGTCTTCATCGGTAAATAATTAATTTCTATCAGTATATGTTATCTTGGGAAAAGTTGTTTCAAATCCTGTTTAATATTCTGCTAAACTGGCATTTACTAAGAAAATCTTGGAGGAGAATGTCTTCAGTGAGGAGAATTTTTTTTTAAAGCATCTAACATTTAGAATTAAAATACATTTCAGGGCTGAAACTATTAGCTTTAAAGGACAATTTCAATTCATGTTTAACTGAAGCTTTTTTCTCTTCCCCAATAATTTTTTTTTTTTCCTTTTTACTCTGGGGTAGATTTTACCAGTGATCACTGGAACTATTAACTCAGTGAGACCAGAAGAGGCAGTTTTGTTAAATGATTAATTATGTTGTGTGTGTGTTCCATCTGTGTGAATTGTGAGCTACCGCAAACTTCATTGTAGAGAAGTTTGTTTATGGTCCTGAACTTTGAGAGAGAGAGAGGAAATAATATATGCAGGAAACCTGTTTTTCTCACACTGGATGTTAACTTTATGATCCCACACAGAAAACAACTTATCTAGCTCATCATCTGTAATGGCCCTAAAGTTCATAACTTACAAAATGTACTGAATTAAATTATTTAAAAAAATTTAGAGTATTTCTCCAGGTTTTCTGTAGTTAAATTAATAAATTTCATGAGCATTATTTTACTTTCTTGAAAAGGTGATGACTGAGAAGCAATGGCAACTTTCTGAAAAAGTTCTGTAAACTTTGGTTTATGAAATTAAATACATTCTTATTTGGATTTTATTGTAAAGCTTTCACATTTGGAAATGCTTTGTGATGTTATCAAGTAGCAGCTGGTTTTTATTTATATGTGTGAGTGCGCACATAGGAATGGGTAAACTGCAGTTTATTATTGAAAGCTATTGTGTATGCTAAATTTTAAAAAAAGCTGCAGTTTGAGTAATTGTCTCGAGAGTCTCATAATTAAAGTTGTTTGCAGATTTGTAGTTTCAGTTTATTTCAGATCTTTCTGACAAAGTTGAGCTTTTAAGGTTTCTGGGCTTAGGTGGTAATGGAACATGCTGCTTTTAAGAGTTCTGTGTTCAGAAAGACTTCAGGAATGCGATGATGTGTTTGAAAGGTAGAAATACTGTTTTAGTATTTTGATATTTTTGACATGTATAATTTTTCTATCACTGTAAATTGTATAGACAGCTTCTTTGTGTAGGTTAGTTCGATTAGTTTTTATGATTTATGAAAGCCACTTTAAAAAGAATAGTTTCAAATTTTTCTTATTGTACAAAAGCAGAACTCAACAAACAGTGGTTGATGAAGACACATTTGCGGTTGTTAGCCAGCCTGTCTTGTGTGTGGTGTGTTTTTTGGTTTTTTTTTTTCCTTCCCCCTCTTAGCCCAGTCATGACAGGTACAATCCGGACTGATTTCTGTAGTACTGTATTTGTCTTTTTTGTGTCCAGAACTGTCTCAAACAAACTTTGAGGACCACAAATGATTAGCAACATACAGTGTTTATTCATGTGTTTCCGTGCTCTGCAAACAGAGCTATACCAAGTCCTCAAACTCAAAAAATAGGCTCTGGTTCCTTTAGGCAGGACTTGTTGTTTTTGTTAAATAAGTTTGATAATAGTTTGGCTTATTCATTAATTAAGGAGATGCATTTTGGCAAAACTAGTGTTAGCATGGTGGTGTATTGTGAAGGTTTAACTTGCATTTATCACAGAAAGTTTCTCTTTTTAACCTTTGCAAATGCTAAATATGAGCAGTTCCCTTAGGATATCTTTCAAGACATCAATTAACTTTTCAATGTTGATATCCTCAAGAAGTTGCTGTTGTGGCACAAGAATATTTAAAATATGCTGAAAAGCAAAATTGTTATTTCTTTATTTACAGACAGATTTCTAGATGACTTGTAAACTTTAATGTAATATAATTTTATTTATTAATTAATTTTGGAATATCCAGATGTGTACATTTCCTATTTGTCTGTTCCTTTCTTGGTAAACTTGATGGCATGTGCAGAAATAAGCATCTGTCTGTTTTGGTGACTCCCTAGATAGTTTTTCAAGGAGACGCTCATCTTTGACCTACCCAGTGAGAAGGGACCTCACACCCCAATGAAGTACTAAGATTATTCCTGTAGAGGAACAAATCCACTTAGTAAATATTTTGGTAGAACAGCAAATGTATGCTTTTGTAGCAACACAAAGTCATTTTAGTAATAACTTTGAGCAATAATTCATGTTGAGATTGTCACTGAAGAGAAGTGCTAACCAGGTTGTGCTTTTAAGAACTTTATGCTATGCTGTTGACTTAAAAAAAGTGTACATTATACAAATAAGAAACTTTTAAGCAGAAAATAGGTGAACTGCGCATGAATGTGCTTTACTCTAATAGTTTATAAAATAGGTGTGTGTCCTGCTTTTGTGAATGCTTTATGAAAATGTGTGTTTTGGGCAAGTCCAGTGACCTAATGAGTTCGTTTGCTATGTGTTGCCAGTGAGACACATACTATTGAAATAGCTCTGTGACCAGTCAGGGCGAATGTTATCTGTAAACCTCTTATTGGTGCCATTACATGCTGTAAAGATAGCTCTGTTTACTTGGAAGTGTGAGCATCAACTCTGATCAAAACACTTTCTCTTAACACGTGGGCTTTTTTGGAGTTCTTTGCTGAACATCCCTTCTCCCTATGGAGGGGAGCAGTGTCAGAATGTGACAACATCAGGCAAATGCAGAGAATATTAGAGTTCTTAATGACAAGAGGCAAAATTTACATGTGTGGGTTCTTTTCCTGCTGTTGAATGGGTGGTGGGTCATTTTTACTGATTGTTTCCAGCAGCTTTGTAGTTTTTTCCTTCAATACGAACAGTTTGCAAATTAGTACACTACTCATTTAAGTCAGCTACTTATACAATACTGTTCAAATAGCGGAGGGTTTGGAGGCAGGAAAGGAGAATTTTTTGAAGTTCAGAATGCATGAAATGCATACATGCTGAAGTAGTCAAAGATCCCTTGTACTTTATCAGAGAGCAGTCTGCTTGAATGAAAGTTACTGTACCTGCTGTTAAGTTTATAAACTTGGTTTATACAGATTACTTTTTAAATTATTCATGATGCTACATTACAAGTATATCTGACAGGTTTAAAATAAATGGCTTGATGGTAAAAGGGAGCATGCATAAATTAGAGCTGGGATAATGTGCTCTTTGAAGTATCTCTTCCATTTGTTACTACTGGAATACAGTAGGTAGCTGCAGCTGAGTGTGTGATTCTCAAGTACGGAGTACATCATTATCTTCAAACTGTGTTATAGTGGCAGTTCTTATATAAGACAGATGAGATGAAGTGGCAGGGAGGACTAAGGTGTTCACTTTGTATTTAGTTATATACACATTAAAAGAGTATTTATGGGATGAAACTTCTGTAAGCACAGAAGTTGAACAGGGCTGCTGGTAGCTGTGCATTGGTAAAGTTAGGATAGCATCACGTTGTTTTATTTACTCTTTTTTGTTAGCATTGCTGTGGGTTTATAAGAGGTGTTTTAGCAAGGTGGTAAGTGGTTTTCCATTATACTTAGTGGGACACTATATCCAGTTTGCTTACGACTCATGCTACTCAGCTTGAGAAGTCTTCCTGATCTGTATGCACAGGAAAACTTTGCAAGAGCTGAACTGTTGGGTTTGGAAAAGGTTATTGGTGGGGAAAGAGAATTCCAGATCTCCTGTATGCAAAACCAGCTTACCCAAACATAAATTGACACAATGCTGGTTTTCCTGGTTTTGTAGACAGGCAGCTCCTTACATTTGAGAAGCAAGCTCCCGAAGTAGTTCATGGTGTAGAAAAAACCCTAAAATGATGTGTGATAGAGAAGCCCTCAAAAATAATCAGAAGTTTTTCTGAAAGTGGAAGGTCTTCTTCTAGCGATGGATAGTTCAAATCTTAAGTCTTAATCAAACGAGTACAGCATTTTGGAGTAAGGTCTGGTGACAGCTGCTCCTGGAAACAGTCTATAAGCAAACTTGAAAAAGAGAATTGGCTTGGACTTCGGAAGGGCTTTATCCCTGGATCTCACTGGGGTGGTTTCATTATTTGCATTGGCTTCAGTTTAGAGTCATCTCCACATTTTGTCCTTCTACAAATAGTACATTTTGCTTCCTTGCTGCTCTTGTCACCTCCCCTCGGGTCTTTCTGTGTGAGAGTAGTATGTACCTTGAAAGGCTTAAAAAGCACATTGCAGACCCCTTGCGGGAGGAGTGAAGGCGCTGGCACCGTGCTGTAGGAACAAACATGTATTTGCACTGCTCAGTGGATCTTGGAGTAACATTTGGCTGTAGTGTTAAGAGTTGAAATCACAATGGAAATACCTTGTTTGTCCTATCCCCTGTGCTCTTTGCCAGTGCAGAAATTACTTTTATTGTGGTGTTTCTGTTGCTTTCTCCTGGGGGTTTTGACGTGTAGTTAAATTGTTAGTGTTGTCTTCTCTAGTCAAATTTCATGTATCCCACTGGGGTTTTGGTTTGTTCTCCAAAATACTGATGGAGTTAAATAGTGTGGATTGTTCTTGTTAAGCTTTCAGGTGGCTCTACCTTTCTTTTACCTGAGAACCAATGTTAAGAGAGGCACTCAACATGATGATGGCACAAACTGTGTTAAGAGTTCACAGACCCACTGGGATGGAGGGGGGAGCCCACTGGAATTGTGATGGTGTCTGGCTGCCACAACAGGATTTTTAGTTGCTGCTTCTCTCCGGTTGTTCTCTATCCCCAGCAGGTGGAAGCAGCTTGTGGTTCTGTATTGATTGCAGTTAACATCTTTCAGTTTATTGTGGCTGAAGCTTTTTTTTTTAAAAAATGGATGTACATTTTATTAGTCCCTTGCAAATGCTGTGTCTCCTGGGAAGTATGGAAGGAATGAACATCCAGCTGTGTTAAGAGATGCATGTAAGTTGCTGTTATTGTGTGTGCTTTGTTCCTCTTCCTCGGACCTGAGAGGTACCGAGTCTGGGGGAAGGAAAGTTGCAAACCAGTAGGACGTATGACCTATGTGTGGTGGAGGATGCCAGAAGTCGAAGGGTCTGTTAGTCCTGTTGCTCATGCACCTTGGATATGGAGATTTTGTTTTAAGAAGTTACGTTGGTATTCCCTTGCAGCTCTTCCAGTGGCTACACCCATGATGGAGGTTGAATCTGTGCAGTTGCTACTGTATGAAGGAGCAAAAATGGGGTTTAAGAAAAGCACATTTGTTGTTCCGAACTTGAGACTTGGCTTCATTTGAGACTGTGACTTGAGTCTGAATCTGTGCGTTGTTACTGTATGAAGGAGCAAAAATGGGGTTAAGAAAAGCACATTTGTTGTTCCGAACTTGAGACTTGGCTTCATTTGAGACTGTGACTTGAGTCTGCCTGGGTCCTGTCTGGGAGTGACTGAAGGTTTTGATTGTTTGTTTGTCTGTTTCTTTTTTTGTGTATGTGCTAATAAAATGTTTGTATTTTTGCCATATTGAGTAGGCTGGCTACGTGGACAAATATTTTCATTGATACTGTGTCTCATCAAGAGGCATGTAATATGTATTTAATACTTAAATAAGGTTATGGGAGCCCCTTTTAGAATTCGAGCTTGTATACGCTTCAATGGGTTGTGATTCTAAAATGTGGCCAGCGTTTACCAGTGAAGGAACAAAGGTCCTTTCAAGTTGGTTCAGTTGTTATCCTACAGAAATAAAGCACAGACAGAGAAATGCATTTGAGTATGTGTGTGTGTATGTGGCAGTGGTTCTGGACTTCAGCAGAAACACATGTGAAATGGTCATCTGTTTTTACATGGTTTGTGTTTTGTGTATCTCTTTTGGTAGTTCATTGTTTAAATAAACATGTTGCATTAGCTGTAAGGCTTTAGTGCCAAATGCCCACTGATGAAATGTGTTAGGGTTTTGTTGTTCCCAAGCCATACTGAGAAACAACAGCTTTACAATTCAATGTATTTGAGGAAGATTACAAAAAGAATTTGGGGTGGATCACAATCAGCACTTCAAAAGCAATAGCTTCGGAGTAACTCTACTATAACACAGCACAGCCTATGGAAAAACACTGTCATCTTAACAGATGCAGTGTTATTTTGGAGATTCCACTGTATAAATACATGGACTGTGGTTAAATTGTGATGGCAACAGATGCAATCTCTGTTCTCGATTCTTTAATCTCTCTAATATTTAAAAACACCCCACAAAGTAAAAGAAAAAACAACATCAAGGCTGAAAATAAGCCTTCTGTAAATTGTTCGGGCTGTACCTTTTGCGCCTTGTTTCATTTCAGATACGTCACTGCAGATTAGACTTGGGCAGAGTAAATGCTCATCTCTGTGAGGGAGTCTCTGCAAGTGCTGCTACTCACGGCTTATTGTACAATTTGCATATGAATGGAATTACTCAGCTATACTTAAGAAATGTCAGCAAGATTGAAGTCAGAGTTGGTTAACCTGGCAAAAAGATATTTCCAGTATTTTTCATGAAAGAAAGTGATACTATGAAGACAAGAATTACACATTCCACTGGCTAAGCCAACATTGTCTGAGGATTTTCTTGGTGTTTTTGTAGTTGATATCAGTGACTTTATTTTTAAATTTGTCTGCAATACATTGCAGTGTTTGAGACTGAGAGAACTGGAATGTGGGAATCAGATGTTGCATCGTAATGCTGCACAGTTGTGTTCACATTTGTTTTTCTTTCCAGATTTGGTTTTGTTTAAATACTGATTTGACAAGTATAAATTGAGGGCAAGGGTCTTTTTTTTTTTTTTTTTTTTTTTAAATGGACAGCAAATAAAGCATAGCAAGATGTTGTTATCAGTGCATTCACCTCTATCCATCCACTAGTTGGGTAGAAAACCCTGAAGTTAAATACTGTAACTGGATTTTAAGAAGGGACCAGATAATTTTTGTGAGCAACAGCATTGGTAGTCATGCATGCTAAAATAGGGAGTGATCACATCTCGTGCTTCAGAAGCTGACAGTATGCAAGGGTTGGGAAGAAATTGTATTCCTCCTCCGGGTGTTTGTATTTCCCTCCCCATTTGAAAAAAAAACAGAGAAATGCTATCCTTTGGGGGGTGGTTAAAGGACTTCTTTTTAGAACACTGACATGACTTCAGATGCTCGTGTGACTCTGTCATCCAGGTGAAGGCACTTTCACCGGGAAGCTGTGTGTTGTCAGGCATTCGAAGACAGTGCTTTTAGCAAAAGTATGAGGGTGGGGGTGTTGGAATCAGCTGGCTGATGAGGAGATAGTATATAATACTAAAAATAAACCCCAGATCTTCACAGGCGACTGTTAAGATAACCTGATGTCACATGCAGTTAGAATGAAACAAAAGTTGAGGTGGTTTGGCCTCCCTACGAGGATGGGCTGTGATCCACAGGACTTCTCTTCATTCTTCAGGAGCGACTCTGCTCACAGAAGTGTGGAGCTATTCAGTGTTTCTTGCTTGTTGCATCTGTGGCCATAAGTCTTGTTTACTGCGGTATCAGAATACTGTTCTGACCTCAGGATGACTGTCACTGCTCATGGTGTCTCATGCCTCGAGTTTGTCTTTAACATCCTCGCAGCTTCCCCCAGACCTGGTGAGATAGGAAGATGTGAATCCTTTTTAATAGGGAGGAGTGAAGAGCAGGGAGGCAGAAGATGCAATTGTCATGTCCACAGATTTTTTGCAGGAGGAGGGAGGAATGCTCCATTTAAGATATCTACATACCCTGGTTGGGTATGTCCCCCTCTGTTCTCCCTCTCCATCAATACTCAACCTCCCGATAGTGTCACATGCTCGCTACGTGGCTCCTTGATGTCTTGGTTGAAGAAGAGTATGACTGCAAAGCTGGCTTTGGTGTCGAGCCTGGTTGCCCAGAAAGTGACGAACGTAGTTTTAGGCAGTGGGTCCGTGGGAAGCTGTGCAGAGTCATAACTGCTGAGATGTTCAGAGGGTGGAAGGGTTCATTTTCCTCTCAGCTGATGTAACTAGCGAGTTACACTGGCTCATGGAAGGGTGCGATGAGACCCTGAGGGGGTGGGATCGTGTGGTTGAGAATGGGGTGAGGGAGAAGCAAAACAGGTGATTGCTTTAGCACAGTTCTCCAACGAGCAGTACTCTGTGCTTTTCGTGTCTGTACCATGAAAGGTGGGTTTTGGTGACTTAGCCGTGCATCACACACAGTTCTGGGACTGGAAGGGGAAGTACTTTCTCTGGGTTAGGGAGCATTCAGTATGTGGATGAAAGTGTCTCTGCATTGCCTCTGAGCTGGAGTACCGCAGCCCACCCCTTGCTGGCAAGGGGCAGCTGCCAGCAAAGGCAGGGGCTTCTGACTGAAATGGCTGTGAATCTGAACATGAGGGTTAGTGTGTTACCATCCAGCCGTCTTCTCAAAGAAGCTGAATTACTTTCATTGAAATGTGGGGAGTTTGTTTAGCCAAGACAGGCTTCAGCGAAAGCTGTAGGCTGAGTGCTTGATGAATGTAATAGTCTTACAGAACTAAAAACAATTCTGATGCTTTCACGGGGCACTACAACTCTATGTAGCTTCGTAATCTCTGGTGGAAATGTCGTGAATTTTGGTCCAATTTGTCCTTCGAAGTTTATTTCTTCCTTAGTATGAAGGCCTCAGAACACCACTAGCATATTAGAATTTTTTTTCTTTTGTTGGGATGGAGTGTGAGTGATTTTCATAGTGACTTAAAACAGCACGCAGGAGGAGCTTGCTTTAAATACAGAGTTTTAAACTCATTTTGCGTATTTTTAGCTGGATTTTTTTATTGGCTGACAGCTGTTAGAACACCTTGCAAATACAACCTTTTTGGAAAATACAGGCTTTTTTGCCAATGAATAGCATTTGCTGTTTCTACATATTCATGTAAATAATTAGATATCTTGGATACATTTACTCAGAGCCTTAATTTTCACATTCTTAAGTGACAAAATGGCAAATGGTGTATTTTCTGGTAGATTACTTCTCATTTGTGGTTTTTTTTTTTATTTGGATGGAATGGAATTTTAATTGAAATACAGAAGATCTGAATTTTGAGACTTAATTAAAACTTCAAGTGCGATGGACAGGCATGATTTTAAAAAAAACATCAACAGAAAAAATAGTTTGTCATTGTTTCTCAAAAGTTTAGATCTAATAGATCTTGCCCACTGACTGTTTCACAGGTTTCTATGCAGGAGTCCTTTTTAATTTGGAATTAATTGCTTGTTGAACTGAACCATTTGAGCAAACTGAGATGCGGCATTTGCAGAAGTAGCTGTTAAATGTAAAAAGCTATCTTAGCATTTCAACAAAGGGTGGCTCCAAGAGAGCAGTGAACAGTAAATTCACCAGTCCAAACTTTTTTTTGTGTAAATTATATGCTTACTATTTTTATTTTATTTAAATTACAGTAGGCATTTGCCTTAATATATGCTGTTATAATTTCATGTTAGATTTGTAATTAAGTGTATTTTTAGAAGAATGCATTTAAGTAGTTTATATAAAATGATTTTCTATTTTTGTCAATGACATAATTGTTTTCTATTGACTTCTAATTTTATGCACTTTTTTTTTTGGCTTGGAGCTTATGTAAGCAGAAAGAAATCTAATGATTTGAGAGTATTCTCATAATGTAAAGAATAGAAGATTTGTTGTCACTAGCTAGGGGCACTGGTAGGCAGAGTTAACTCTTATTTAGGCATGTTCAGATTGAGTGACAGATGTTATAGAATGCAGTACAACAGGTTTATATAATAAATTTTGTTTATTGATTGTTTTTCCTGGTTAAGCTAAGAAAGCCAAATTGTAACTGCATTTGGAATCTGACAGGGAGATAAGAAAGATGGTCATAATGTGGTGATTTCTCAAGACGCCTGAATATGTTGCAATCCATGGCAAATCTGATAACAAGTGAGTGTTAATTGTGTGCAAGCCAGATTTGCTATTTTTAATTTGGCCTCGCTATCATGTCTCTTCACAGATGAATTTGAAGGCTAAGGGGAGTTGAGTGATGAGTCATTATTGACTTAGTAAAATCACAATTGATCTCCATTTCCTGTTGATTCCAAAATTACTGAAGTGTGAAAGCCGAGAGTGACTGATGACTTCTTGGAAGGGAGTTTGAGGGTGGAATGTGGAAGTGACTCTATCTAAAGTAACTCAGTGCTGCCCTGGGTGTTAGTACAAAAATGTCTATAGTGAGAACAGGTGTGTGTTTGAGATGGGAGGCTTTGAAAAAAGTGTGATGGTCTGGCTAGCTGAGTTACCTGGAAGCAATGATAATGTGGACACTAAAATATACTCTTCAGCAAGGTGCAGGGGAAGAGGTTTCTTAAGTGGCTACTGATAGAAGCTTAAGATTAAACTTTTCATTAGTCTCCTCAGTACTGGAGATATCTTCTGATTGACTTGTGTTTCTGTCACTTAGCTCAAAAGATTTTATCTTGAAATCCGTTTGCTCCCAGTTACTATTTACTGTGAAAGTCTCCCGCTCTTTTGCAGTGACTGCAGAATAGATGTAAGACTGCAAAATGACAGAGGATGGGATGCGGGGGCAGCAGTGTTGCGTGATGGAGAAAATCTTGCATATCTTGGTTATTGTTTGCGATTATCTCGTGATGAATCCTTGATCTTGTCATTGTGTAGCTTTGTTCTTTTCTTGTGATGAAATGGGATTAATGCTTTTTTGACAGATACTAATTAGAAACATTGTGGTAACTGTGCAGGTAAGATTTAAAATTTCTTTTTTTCCCTCCTAGAACTTACTGTTAGCGCAACCTTTTTTATGTTAGGAACTGTTAAGTTACGTTCCTAGACTGCCCACATTGCATATGTGAGAGTAAATTCTGCTGAAAGGGGATTTGTTGGAAGAAATTAAAGGGAGGGTGTATACTGTTCTGAGTTTGGAAGCAAGCTATAACGAAGCCTTGAAGTATCACTTCAGGAAGAGAAAACTTAAGTTTGATTTTCTGGAGGAATAAGAGGAGGTGTCAGGTAAGGCTGGCCCTTCTCCTGTGTTTATTGCATCCCTCACAAAATTCTGATTTTAAATAATATTTCTGAAGTGATAATTTGGAAGGCAAAATAACAGTCTGTGTTCTGTGTTATACAACTATTCAGATGGTCTTTGAACCATTGAAACTTGTCATGGATGTACACTCTGATAGCTGTGTTGAAACAGAAATAAAAAACTAGGAGAAGGAGAAATACATTTTTTCCTTGGAAAGTGTGTACAAGCTCTTCCCAATGTTGCCATATTTAGGATTGTAGAAAACTGAGAAGGGGGAAAAGAGATGGTTGATCTTGCTGTCTGAGAGCAGCTTGGTTTTCAAATTTATAAACAAAACAGAAAAAAAAATCTTCCAGGCTTCTTGACAGGCTTGGTGTGTGGTTTTCACCTTCAGAAAAGCTGATTCAGTTGGTCTGGCTTTTGCAAGGGAACAACTATAGAAATGAATTGCTCTGAGAGGGTGTAAAGAATTTTCCTCTAGAAAAGGTTGAGCAAACATGGAGCACCGAGTTGCACGGTTGAAATTTGGTGAAGCATGGAAAGGACACTAGTTTCCAGACAAGTCTGATGTTTCTTCAGGGTGCTGTGAATTCGGAAGTAAGAGTTACCACGCTTAAAAGACGTGTCTCAGTCTTACTGAGGTTTATAGGAGCTGCAAGAGAATTAGGAGTGATCATGGCAGTTCTCAAAGCTGTCGCTTGTAGAGAATCTTGAAATACTTAAAGCCACATCTTGATACCTTATACCTTGTCTTATAGGATCTGTGTTGATATGTCCCAGTACAAAAGCGCTTTGTTAAACCAATTAAATGCATAATATTCTTATAATACTTGTGTTTTGGAAAAATCAATATGACGGGTTTCCCTTTGAAATGACAAGAAGCCTGTTGTGCTGACAAAGTAGAATGCATTAGGAAGTGGTGCTTTGTATCCTCTCAAGAGTAATGTGCTTTGTTTTTTCTTAATCAGCAGGATGTTCTCCTGTATGTCAGATGTCTTAGTTGTTTTTGCAATCTGTATCAGAGAAGAGGAGGGGTGAAAAAAATGTCAGAGAAACAGAATAGGTTTAAATGCTTTATAGCAGCAGAAAGGCCGCAGCCCTGTATTTCTCTGTTTTAGTAAAACTGGTAATCGCCACGTTAGTGTTGGACAGTTTGTGTTTATGTTTGTGTTTTAAACAATAAATAAAAGAACAACTTGCCCTTCAGAAGAACATAATGCGTAGCCTGCTGAAATACTCTGGAGCATAAGGGATATAATTAACCCTTTTCCCTTTAGCTTGGTTATGTTTCAGAAGGTAACACAAGATGTCTAAAACATCTGGAATTGCTTATTTACCAGTTCACTGAAGTAAGGATTTTTCAAGTTGATTGTCTGAAAATCAAACTCCTCTTCCTCTCTCCATTGCCTTCCCTTCCTTCCCTGTTTCCTGATCTGCAGTTTCCAAATTTGTAATAGGTCTAGTACTGATTGCCTTTTTTTTTTTCTCTTTTTTTTTAAAACTTAAAAGCAGCCATTGAGGAGAAAATTTTATTTCCTGTCACTCTTGGTCAAGGCTATAGAGAATAGATCTTGGAGGTTTAGGCACTTGTTCAGGCCTTTCAGAGGAATTTTTAGAAGATGCTTTTGTTTCGATGCAGTGAAGGAAGGGCAACGACTTGAAAGGACTGGCAGCACAACCAGGGTTTGACTTATTGCATGAACGAAACTTCTTGCTATGATCCTGAAGTATTTTGCTTTAGTGACCAGGTGCTCAAGTAGCACAAATGGTTTTGAACTGTTCTCTTAAGATAGTTTTGGTACCATTCAATGGAAATGGGCTGAAAGGAGACAGAACCTGAAATGCTTCTAACTTTTTTTCCCATCTTGACTCTCCTTGAAGAATGTGAATTGATGTGAGAAAGTGTCTGTAGCTCCCGCTGGGTCAAAAGGAGTTTGAGATAAAAATACGTATCTCTGTGTGTATTGTAATATTGTTCGTCATGTGGTAAATAATTCCTTGGCAGCAGGATTACCAAGTCTGATGTTTTACACTTCCTTTGTAAGTTTTGGTGCAGTCTTGCTGCTGGCTGCGTGCTCAGACCTGCTTTTTGTTCTTTAATGGATATCTTCTTCATTACTTCCTTTTGACCAGCCTTTCCTTTCGGATAAAATGCCATCCTGTGGAGTGGTTAATGTGACTGGAGCTCACTTGATCTGTTAGTTCACTAGCTACTCTATTTTAATTATGACATTTTAATAAGTTAACGGACTCCACAAAGACCCATTCCTGTGTCTCGCTCACCTCCCCCAGCATGGATATGTACATATTCACACCAAAACAAAGATTGTTTCTGAGTCTTTGTTTTAAATTATTTGCTTTTATCTGTTCTATTATAAATGTCTTTAAGTAGAGTCTATTCCATGTGTTGCATTTTAAGGAGGAATACTGACCTGTGTGTTACTTTAAATTGCCTCTTTTTCTTTTTTTTTTTTTTTCCCCTTCTCTTGCGCAAGTTGTCTTAGGTGGGATTTTTGGATTAATTTGACAAGGAATAACAAAATAGGACTTGGGTTGGAAACGAGATCGTGCAGACTTCGGCAGCATAACTGAAGTGACTCCACTTCAGTACTTAGAAGTTCTGTTCTGATTCATTTGTGCTGTCTTTTATTTTCCTCTTAGGTTTAACTCAACTTTGGGTATCTGAATTGAGATTAAAGCATGACTCTTCAGTGTTGTTTACAGAATACTGTCTTCCTGTGTCCTCTACCAAATGTAGCTTGGAAATATGTCTGTATGTTGACTTTGTAGTTTGCAGCTTTGTCTCAACTGAGGTGGCTAATAGGTATGGGCTTTTGCAAAGATGCTGGGCGAAACTGGAGCAGCTGGGACGCTAACATGTGTGACTTTATCAGCCCTAGTGCAGGGGTGCACAAAAGCATTTGACACTGTGGCAGCACCTTGGCTGTGTCAAGGTGAGCCAGTGTCTTGGGCACATAGAGAGGAAAAAGAGAGGAGGGAGGGTGGGTAGATCTCTTCTGGCAGTCTGAGTATGGGAAGGCAAGATGATGATGGGGACAAGTCTGCTTATGTTGTCCACAGAGGACACCAGAGATGACTGTGTCTGTGGTGCCACCCAACACAGTCATTCCTGTCACTGGGGGACTCCCTTTTCTGGGTGGTCGCCTTTTCCAAAGTAGACTAGAAAACTTTCTGTTAAAGACAATGTGTGACCTTTCGCAGATCTGGGGGCGGTTTGTGAGTTCAGGACTTTCTCTTTGTGTCCTAAACTGCTGGTTAACTGTGGAGGAAATGAGGAGACTGAGTCCTGGTTTCTGAATCTGAAGTTGAATGAAGCTGGCATGTGGTAAAGCAAAGCACAGTCCGCTCAGATATGTTTTCTTAACATGGAACCAACTAGCCTTGCACAAATACCGTGGTTTTCTTTCACAACAGCAATGAGAGGCCAGTAGAGTTGTCAGACAAGCGAGGTGAGGCCAAGGACTGTCCATCAGCTGTGCTCTCCAGATGCTTTTGCCTTCGAACTAGCAGTTGGAAAGTTTTTTTTTTTGTGTGTCTTCCTGTTCAGATCCTTCTTACCTACACTCTTTTTTTTTTCTGTTCTGTTAATTTATGTTTTTCTTTCTCAGATCAGACTTAATTTAAAGCTTTGCAGTATAGCTGTGTTTAAACGTGTATGTGGCACTGTTACCCAATGTAGTTATGCCATTGAACACCTGCCCTGTAGGTGCAGTTTATGTTGGCAGGAGCTGTTTGGTGGTGTGACTTAATGTTGTCTGGGCAGACAAATCATAACTACAGGCAGAAGAACTCTTTCTTTGGAGAGGCTGTAGTGGCACATCCTTTGCAGTGGAGATTTGGTTGTTCCTTTACCTTACAGGATTGGCAACTGGTTTTACTATCCATTTGCAGAAGGGGGAGGATTGTGGGATGCTATAATTACATCTGGGATTTCAGAGCTTGGTGAAACCTTTCTTGTGTCCGAAGGAAGTGGTCTTGCCAAAGCTTTGTTGCATGTAAAGTAGTCTGGATCCAGAGAGATATTTTCTTTGATGCGATCCTGTAGCCTAATTCTGAAGTCTTGTAAGCAGCTTCTGCCACCCCCACCCCCCCCGCCCCAGCCCTGATGAAAACTGACTTTTGAGAGGATGAGATCTTTTAAGATAATGATCTTTCCAATAATTGTGCTTTTCCAGAATGAGTTCAGGTTAAACCTAGTAAATCATGTTTAGATCCACTTTTTCCTAGTGAATGCAACAAGTTAGCTTTAAAGGTGACTTAAAGGTTGTTTTTCCAAGTTTAAGTCTTGTTTTGTATATTTCCCTTTGCAGATATCCACTATAAAACCAAACTGAAACCTTTTTTAAAAAAAATGTGTCCCATGTAACAATCCCTCCTTTCGATCAGATTTCTAATTTTGTATTGTTCTAAATAAATGTGGAGCTGTAGAATTGGACAAAGATATTAGTACTAAGTAAATATATTTACTCATCTTTTGGTTTAACAAAAGTACCAAGTGAAGAGAGAAACCATTTTTAGTTGAAAATCAGCATCTAAAAATCAGTTACTAAATCCTGATAAACTTAAAAAA
>NW_009187501.1:0-258 GCF_000690835.1 Fulmarus glacialis
ATCCCAGCTCCTTCTGGGAAGGCAGCTCACGCGCCGCCTATTTCCCTAACAGTGACTTATTAGATAATAACTGACATTTACCTAGCTGCTGCTTGTCCTCAGAGCCCCCAAGACTTGGCAAACTTTAATTAATAGTTGTTTTAATAGTTAAATAACCTTTATAACTGCATTTCATTTATTCCGGGCCCTTCAGAAATAAAGTCATAATGATCTGAGTCAAGCGATAAAACACAACATCTGGTTTAATGTTGGCGGGGT
>NW_009187501.1:381-679 GCF_000690835.1 Fulmarus glacialis
TTCCGGCAGCGGGCTCGGCCTGGGGGACCCCGTGCGCTCGTCCCCCGAGGGAATCGGGTGCTGGGGAGCCCTGCTGTAGCGTGGGCACGGCGGTGGAAGCGCCGTTGATTTATCTCTGGGAGCAGTCTTTGCCATCTGTTTTTCTATCGCTCTCGGCGCAAGACGAGTAGTTCCCATATAGCGCGTGCGCGCTTCACAGACCGTCGAGTTCCCGCGTCTGCAGAATTTAGGATGAGGCGGACGACTGCCTCGGCGCATCCTTCACGCGAGCGGGGTCCGGTGCCGCCTCCGGATGTTC
>NW_009187502.1:0-2612 GCF_000690835.1 Fulmarus glacialis
AAAAAAAAAAAAAAAAAATAATTTTTTTTCCAAGTTTGATACTGTAAATCTTTATTAAAAGAAATTGCCAGTCCAGGGCTCCCTGGGTGGTGACCTGGAGGGGAATGAAATGTCCTGGCTAAACTTCCACAGAGGGATCAGAATTGCAAGGTAATGTGGAGGGAGGAATGACCCGAAAGCTGTTGGAGACCCAGCTCCTCCACCCTCCGCCCTGGAGGGCCCTCCAGCTTGGGGTTGTTGCATTGCATTCCTCTGGGGTTTGGTTTGTTTCTGTTGTTTTTTGTTTTGTTTTGTTTTTTCTCTCCGTCCTGCACTCGCAAGCCTGACACCCAGGGCGAATGCCCCGTGGGGAGCTGGCTGCTGCCTGCAGAGGCGCCCAAGGGGCTCCCGCAGCGCTGCCCCCAGCCGGCCGTACCTCTCGCTTGTCTCTTTGCTGCAGTAGTTTGGATGCCGGGGCTCCCTTCTCTGCTCCTCTTAATTTGTGTCCCCCCCTGCCCCACTGAGGAGCGGGGGCTCTGGATTTGAGTGCTGGGATCCTCTTCCCTGGGCCTGGCCTTTCTTTGGTTGCTCCCCATCCGCAGTGTGACGTGGGAACTGCGGGCTGGGCGGGAGGCAGGAGAAGACGAAAGCGTTGGGCAGGGACCAGGAGGGACATCTCTGTTCTTGTAGACGTGTTTGCTGTGCTCTCTTTTGGGAGTGGGGAACCTTTCCCTCCAGGGCAGCTCCAGATCCCTTTGAAGCAAGTCAGCGTCTCTGCTCTTGCCCAACTCTACCGTCTGCCGGAGGAGACCGCAAAGCGCAAGCTTAGAGACCTGGGTGACACCGCAGCTCCGGGGACGGCCGGGGAGGGGACGAGGTGCTGGCGGGTGAGCTGGTGCGGAGGTGAGCTGTGGCAGGGCCGGGCGCGATGCCACGGGAGTGCGGAGCGGTCAGGCCACTGGACAGCTCAGACCCGGGGAGGAGGAGAAGGTGGCATTTTTTTCTCTCTCGAATCATTTAAACTTCATTGTCATGATTGTTTTTATTTAAAAAAAAAAAAAAGAAACAAAACAAAAATGAGAAACTTTTGTAACGTGGATTTGTTTTCCTTCGTCTGTATTTCAGTCTGCTGGGGTGTTTCCGTAGATGGTGGATACTTGCTTTCATTTTTTTAATGATAGAAGTCTTCTGTTTTAAGTTGTTTTTTATCACCAGCTCATTCTATCCTCTGTGGTTACTCAGTAATTTCATTTCAATATTTATTTTTGTGCTGCTTTTTTATTATAAAATAAATTATTGATATACCAAGCAATGTGGATTCCTGTTTGTAAGGCGAATAGCCCTGTGTATGTGTCCATTACTTTCTCTTGACAGCCACAACGTAATTTATTGCTGTAAATTTAGCTGCAGTGACTGGTTTTTTTGTACCTTTCCAATAAAGCATTTTCTGGTTTCAGACTTGCCCTGGTCTATGGTCAGCGTTTTGGAGCTTGAATTGATCTTCAGTGGAGTGTTTTCCTTGTTGGTGTGGTGTGGTGGGGTTTTTTGTTTGGTTTTTTTTTTTTTTTTTTTTGCCTGCCCATCCCCGGTGCAGCATGCAGCTGACTGTCGGCTGCGGTGCTGCCGGTGAGCGATGTGTTCTCAGGAGGCAGGCTGGGCGAAGGCCAGTGTGGTGGCTGCTTGGGCTTTTGCAAGCATCTGACCCAGCCCGGCGTGGCCAGCTCGCCCATCTCCCAGCCTTGCTGTGGCGCTTCCTTGGTGTCTTTGGAACATGCTCAAGGGATAGCTCTTGTCCAAGCTGCTCGTCTGGTAGATCCCATGCTCAGACCACGTATATCTGTTCTAACTCTTTGTGTATAATCAGTGGGTGTTTGTGGTAGCACAAGCGGGGACCGACAGCTCAGCAGGCACCTGCCTGCAGGCGTGATGCTGAGAGCTGGCTGCGCAAGGCCACTCTTGGCTTGGGGACCCTGTGCTGTGAGACAGGTCACGGTGCTGGAGAGAGACGCTCTCTTCTCCTCCTTTGGGTTGTGAAATATCCCTTCACGGCTTTCCTATGCGACTGCTTGTGAATAAACTGCTTTAACCCCTTACATCAATATTTCACCTTTCTGTTTTTCCCTGTTTGGGCTTTCAAGAGGTGGTACCTTGTGCCAGTGAGCTCCTAGGGGCCATGTTAGCTTTAATCCCCTATTCCAAGTGGTTCATTTTCTTTAGGGGACAGCTGAAGGAGGAAACCCAAGGACAGCTTGGCCTGTGCTGGGTTGAGGCAATAGGTTAGAGGCAGACGGGTGCGTTGGCCAAAGTTGGAATTAGAGGTAAGGCAAAGTGGAGAGAAGCAGGGCTGAAAAGGCTTTGTGTGTCAGCGGGTAATGGATGGTCATTAGGTGCCAGAGGTGGGGCCAGGCAGGCTTGGCTGAGCAGGGATGTGGGTGAAGCCTGGGGGGCGATTGCAGTCACTGTGTTGAGCAAGAAAATCATCATCAGCTGCTTCAGCTCCTGTATGGAGAGATGGCAGCGAGGAGCTGGTCATGATGGAGAGAAGAGAGGGAGGCGGGCCAGTCGTGTCTATCGGAGGGAGGGAGGAGCATTAGTTCAGGAGGAAAAGGGCATCGGGAATGGGCCAGGCGGAG
>NW_009187502.1:2637-13422 GCF_000690835.1 Fulmarus glacialis
TGCTTAGGGGAGGAGAGTCTCTGTGAACAGGGCTGCAAAAGCACGAATCCTGCTCTCCGATGCAGGTCTGGCAGTCTGCTGCTGTCAGCAGCTGGGCCCAGGGACCTGCTGGTAGGTCTAGCACCCAAAAAAAGAAGTCTCTCTGCCTCCGACTGGGCGCTGCGTGAGAGCGCTGGCTCTGCTGCGGTGCTAGCGGCCACCTTCCTTCCCCTCCGCTCGTAGGAAGCGTGGTCAGCCCCGGCTCTCGTGGGTGCGATGGCAGGGCGTGCCCCGCAAGGGTGCATCCCCGACACGAGCAGGTTGTAAACCTGACCCATGCCCAAAAAGCACCGGGAGAACCGATAGCCAGAGCCCAGCCTTGTCCTTGGGGAAAGCCCGAGGACAAGCAACAACTGGAAAACAAATCTGCCGACCACTGGAGCCTGCTGCTGGCAGCGAGAAAAGCCTGTTCCTCCCAAGCTGCCTGCTGGCGTGGCTCCAGGCGCAGCCGGGCTCCTGTGTAGGTCACCCGTGCGCTCGCCGCCAGCTTTCCCCGCGTCCTTGTTGAAGAGGTGGAGGAGACGCGTTAGCACAGGAGCGTCTCTGCTGGGGGACGCGTTCAGCCTACAACACCGTTGGTATTTCTGTTCTCCGTGGATGCGTTTTGACAGCATAACGGTTTGAGGGCCGTGACAGCGCCCAGCCTGAGCTGTGAGCTCTTGCCTCTCTCCCTTCTCCGAGAAAAAGGACGATCAGGAGGCCAAGCTCGCGCCTGCTGGAGAGGGGAGCGTTGCCTGCTGTCGCACGGCGCAGCAGCCAGCTGGTGTCCAGCCCAGCATGGCTCCTTCAGGCTGGTATCGCACTGCTGACTTGGATGAGTCACAGCTGATTTTTTTTTTTTCCCCCCTCTTGTTTTGCTTGCAAGAAAGACCTGTTTTACATATAATACAGTAATCAGGGCTTGACATAAATAGGCAAATGTTATTGTCTGCAGTGGGAATTGCACCTGCTGGCAAGAGCAATGAATGCAGCCCATTATGCACCGGAGTCGATCATTTGTGCAATGAAGTACAACTATGTTTCTTGCTGTGTTCTTGTGCGAGTCTTTATCTCAGCAGCCGCGAGTGTGCCGACAGATGCGTCGTCATCACCTTTGCAGTCTGTCCTCACCCCAGGAGCCGGAGCAGCCTCTGTTTCTGCAGCTGTAGCCGGCCCTCTCCCAGAGGGGTGGAGAAGGCCAAGATGTTCAGCTGAGAGATGTCCCTGCTTCGGTGCTGGCTACGTTACAAAGCCAAGCAGCCTCGTCCCTGAGCATCGAGGCTGCACTTTGTGGGCAGGAGGGTCCTGATCCAAGGATGCACAGGACCCTGGATGGATGCCTGGATGCACAGAGCGTATGGCTCTTGCTTATGGACCTCGTTGCAAGAAAAGTGGCAGTGGTCTCACCATCTGAGCAGGTATGAGCAGCGGTGCTTCGGAGCAGAGGGACTTGCAAGACTCGCTTAGCTATAGGCTGCTCGTGTGGAGTCCGGGCTTCCAGCACAATAAGATTTCTCCAATAATAATAAATAGAGGTTGTCTTGTTGCTGCGGGAGTCTGGGCTTAGCTTAGCTAAAGCGGATCCAGCAGCTCTGCTGCATCCATAGCTTAGGCGAGGGTTGGAAGAGGTGCAGTGCAAGGAGAGGAAGCGGGGGACACACACACTCTTTGTGGAGTGAAAAAGATGAGCACAAATCCTGTGGGAATGTCAAAATGTGCAGGGTGCTGCGTGTGCAGGTATTTCTGCTGGGCCAGCATCGAGGGGCAGGGAGGACGTTGAGCTTAAAAGCATCAGCATTAGAGCAGGAACAGGCAGATCGTGGGCTTTGCTTGCTGAGCTAAGTGAAAACACTTGCGCGCTCCGTGGTAGAAATTGCTGTTTATTAGAAAAAAATTCATAAATAAAATAATTTCATGTTGTGATTTACATTTTGCAGTTTAAGAGCAGGGAAAAAAAAAACGCTAGGAGTTGTGTGTAAAATGGCTCTAAGCCTTACCCATCGGTTTGTTTGCCACGCGACTGCAAATCTGAGGCTGTAGACTCGCCCTCGTCCTTTCACTACCCAGCTCCCACCCCCAACCAACAGCCCGGCCAGTGTCTAAGTAAGTTCCCAGGGATCATCTGATTAACAGGGGCATAGAAATTGGACTAAAAATTGGGGGAAAAAAAAACAGAGAGGAAGTTTAACGGAAGGATGTGCGCTCTCCATTACTGATATGGGGAAAATCTCTCCAAGCAGTATCTTCCCCTGCCAGCGGTCCTGCCCTGAGCGGTGGCTCCATCCCTGCCACTGTCACCCGGCCGGGCTCAGCTCCCGCCTGCCTTCCCACAGGGTGGGCAAAGCCCAGGGATGGTAAATAGCGAGGGGTTAGGAGGAACAGACAGTTCCCAATAAGCGCATTCCTACCACCGCCAGTCACAGTCTGGTTCCCTAATAAAGACTCTGATAAGGAAGCTGGAATCCCTTTTAACTTCTGATCCATTCAGAGATAAGGTTTAGATGTAAACAAGCGCTTCTGTCACCGGCAGCTCTCAGAAATGCAGCTGTGAACCCGAGTGAGGTCCTGCCGCCGCTCCTGGGGGAGTTACTCGGACAGCTGCATCCCCATCTGGGGGGAGAAGAGGATGACTTACTCTTCCTCCCTGGTAAAGGTCTTCTGCACAACTATGTAGGCTTTTCTGGGGAAAGGAGAGGGGAAGAGATGTAAAAATAAGGAATGACGTCTTTCAACCGTTACCGGGTTTTGAGGTGAAGTGAAGTCACCTTCCTGGGCTGGTTTTCTCCACGGGGCCCTTCGAGATCATTTTTTACTCAAATCGGGAGAAACTAGAGCAGAAGTGTGCTGAGAAAAGCATTTCTCTCCAGCCTCAGCACTGCTTGCAGGTAAGAGGAGGGTGAGGGCGGCTGGCCAGTCCTGCAGCCCGGCTCCCCTCCTGCCTGGCATCCCCCAGCGTGGGCACGGGGCTGGCATCGAGACACCGGCAGTGGGGCGGCAAAGCCCAGACCACAGCTCGGGGCTGCTCAGTCACCCGAGCAAAGACAGCCTCATCCCTAACACCAGTAGAGATGGGACAGCAGAAGCTGGCACTATTTGATTTAGCCTTTCCCTGGGTTATTGCATCTTCCCTTTGAGAGACTGGCTTTTTGCGTGGAGTTCCTGGCTTCTCGGTACTCCGATTAGACCAGGTTGTCTCAGCCTCGAGATAACCCATTTGCATGGGTTTAAACCTCTCCAGTGTCACTGTCCCCTCCGACGTCTCCTACAGCTCCTCGTCTGACAGGATCAGCACTCTCTTCTCAATGTTTTTGCTCTTTCTGCCACTCGGTCCCTCCACCTTGGAGGCCACGTGCCCGTTCTCCCCAGGCGCTTTGCGCTCTGCCTCCTGCATCGACTGCTGGGTGTACTGCTGGTACGCAGGTGAGAAGTTGTGGATTGCATCCTGCACGATGTCCTGGGGGCTTATGGTCTCCTTCAGCCCGCTCGAGATGCTCTGCATCGGGGCAAGGTTTGCTGAAAAACAGGGAGAGCAGGAGGGTAGACAGGCAACGAGCCCAAGCGCTCCAAGACTGATGTGACACTTTTTCTTAGAAATTCAAGATCAGGGCCTCATCGTGGGCCACGTCAGCTTGCAGTGGCGAGCGCCAAGGAGAAGAAAGGCAACCCCAGCTCCATGTTTCAAAGAGAATGGAACCTCTCCAGCAGCATGTGCCGTAATACTATAATCCCCTAATTCTGCCCATCCACACCAAGGTCTCTTTTCCTATCCACTCGCTGTGGCTCGTGGGTATCACGAGGGAAAAAGGAGAAGGAACTCACAGAGCACAGGAGAAGGAAACTCCTCTGGTGGCTTTTAGCATCCCATTGGTAATGCTATAAGGGGGGGTCTCCTCTTTCCTTATTCACTGATGGAAGGAAGAAGAGAGGAACAGTTACCTGTTGAGTTTTCTTTCTTTTCTCTGTACACCTGGCAGGTGAACGCATAGCGCAGGGCAATGGAAGCAAAGAGCATCTCAATGCAGATGATGAAGTTCTGGTAGCCAGCAGCCACTGTCCCAGCTCCCACCTCCTTCCCATCGATGATCTGAACTTCAGGGATTACCCCACATTTCTCCAGGATTGCAAGCAGTGTCCCTGCACAGGGGAAGGGAGAGGGATCAGCTCTGGTCCTGTGTCCCCGGGTCAGGTGGGGCTAGGGGAGGAGAAGTGCTGGGTGTCCATGGTGGGACCCACCTTGCCAGAAGGAGAGGAAGATGACTGCCTTGATGGTGATGAACTTGAGGACCGGCTCAAACGGGCGCAGCAGGTCCATGGTGGCGAAGTAAAAGAGGAAGAGGGCATAAAGTGCCAGGCTGACCGAGAAGTTGTAGATGATGGTGATGTAGAGGTAGCCGCTTTGGACGCTGCGGGGAGAGAGAGCGAGCTGCTGCCCTGCTTCGCAGGAAGCGAAGCGAGTGCAACTGGAGGCAAGGAGGGAAGAAGTGGAGTGGGGAGAAGTGCGTGGCTTTGCCATGGGAGAGAGCACAGCCCAGGAGGGGAAGGAGAGGCAGGGAGAAAGGGGGGAGCAGGGGGCCACTCTCAGCTTTTCCTCTGTTGGTGGGACCTCTTTTATTAATGCTCACAGGAGTTTTGTCCCTTTCTTATTTGGGGGCAGTGAGTCTCCATTCCACTTTGGGCTCCCTGTGCTATCACTACCCGTGGAGCAGCTCCCCGGGCGGGGCTGGCAGGACACCCTGTCCCTTGTGATGGAGCAGGGACCTGTCCTGTCCCTCTCACCCTCCCCAGCCTGACCCAGCATCCTCACTTGAAGTCCCCGTCGTGGTACTTCCCGAACGCCTGCAAGATGATGGTGACGATCGCCATGAGAGGTTTCACGATGCAGAACTGCAGCGTGGCCTGCAGAGGAGAGAGACACGGTGTACCCTGGGCAGCAGTGACTTCTCACCGCCCTCCCTGCAGCTCCTGCCACCCCCAGCCCCGCCACGCAAGCCAACTGCTCTGCTCTCGGGACAGACACAATGGAGAGAGCTGTTCTCCATCACAGGAGCGACCAGTGCTGCGGGGTGAAGTATGAACCAGCTCAAGGTCTGCAGATGGGAGGGAGCAGGGCTCCCAAAAGGCAGGTCCTGAAAGGCAGCGTAGTCACTCTGAGGGGTGGGGACCAGGTGGCTTGGGGACAGACCGGTGCCAGGATTCAGCCCGCAGCGCAGCCCTGGAGAGTTAGAGAGCCGTCCAGGCTAACCTGGGACTGGACAGAGATGGCAATCTCGGCTCTGCAGTGGGAGGAGACCCTGACTCAGCAGTGAGTCAGAGGCAAGGACAGCGAGCGCGGCGCCCTGCTGCTGGCCTGGTGCCGGCGAGCTGGGTGAGCTGCCTGCCTCGGAGGAAAAAAAATCCGAAAAAGAGCATCTCGGGAGAGCAGTGAAGCAGGGCCCTCTAGGCAGGGTAGTGGGGAAGGGACCTGCTGCCCGGAGAGCCCTTGTCGGAGGGGAGCGGAGCCGATGCGCCCCATCGGGTACCCACCTGCTTGCAGAAGCGCAGGAACCCGATGGAGTAGGACATGCCCTGAAGGCAGCAGGTCCCATAAAAGCAGCTGGACCTGGAAGCAGAAACCGAGGAGATGCCGTTGGGGCTGCTAGATGGGGAAAGCGGGTGGAGGGCAGAGGAACTCATGAGACGCTGGGACTTACGCAATGGGCTTCCCTCGGATCTCTGTCATGATGGTGCTCTCCCCTCCAAGGTATTCAAAGCACAGGCTCAGGAAGCTGTAAATCACGAAAGCTGGCAAGGCAAGGGCAGACACGATCAGCAGGGCTGATGGAGATCCAGGAGGGGGGTGTTATTACATTTCACATCCCTTCCTGCTCAGGTGTCTTCTCATCCACCCTGGCACAGCATCAGAATTTGGGACACTGGTGAGTGGGAGCCTAGCAAGAAGAGCAGCAGGTGAAATCCATCTGACTTCCAAGCGGAGTCAGATGCAGCACACCATGTGCACAGGGTTCGTTGCAGATGCAGCAGCTCCTCCATGCACACACAGACCCTGCGTGCACGTGGTGGCAGTTGGACATCCCAGCAGTGCTCATGGAGCTGGCCTCCATGCACACCCAGACAAACCCAGGCAGGAGTGCAATGGCCAGAAACCATCTGCATGGAAAGACCTCAAAATTGCTAAGGGGCTGCACAAGTGGCTGGTGGCCAGCAAGGAGCAGGTCCTGAACAGTTTTCTTGAACATCCCCATCACTTACTTTTCATATACTCCAAACCTGAAGTAATACACATGCCCACACCCCTCGGTTCCCCAGGGGGAGAGCAACAAGGTGGAAGAGAAACCTCAACCCTGACAAGTTTCCCCTGCACCTCAAAACATCCCAACTCCCCAGTTTCTTATGTACATCTACCTCCCTCTTTAGAGAAACTGCATTTATACCCCAAAGGCAACCAGAAAACCTCTTTCCCCAGGAGCATGACGCTGGGGTCCCTCTGAGCCTCCAGGCAGGTGGCGGAAACACACCAGCTCGTGTCTACCCGTGGGGCAACCCCTCCCTGCTGCGAATGGAGAAGGAAGGGGAAAACCTCTGCACGGAGGAAGGGAGAGTGGGAAGTGAAAGAGAGAGAGATTTGCCATTTTGTGCAATCCAGGACATTCCAGAGACACAGGTCTGCGTGGTGAGAGCCCTGCTTTGCCATCAGCCTCCCTACCAAGGAGACGCTGCGCTCACCTTCATAGCAGTCGCGCACTGAGTCGAAGTAGACGTAGTACTGGTGGCTGCCGAGGAGGAGGAGGCTAAGCCAGGAGTCAAAGGCATAGATGGGCACAATGAAGAGGATGCGGATGATGTAGCGCTGCTCCTTGGGGATGGTGTAATTCTTCAGGTGTGTGTAGATCTGCAAAGTGCCCAGCGTGCAGAGCTGTGGCTACCACAGCTCAGGAGGGGAACAAAAGGTGCCCCCAGCCCGGGGGGCTGCAGGAGGCTTGTCCCATGTTGACCCTCCTGAGGATGAAAGCACCACCGGCTTTCCACCACAGACCCACCACAGTAAACAGACACGTGAGACAGGCTCCATCCCTGTCCCCGGGGCAATCCCTTCCACAAAAACATGTGGAAATTGGGTCCCTAACCTGGTGCTGTGCAAGGAGCATGCCCTCCTTCATGCTAGCTCCTGTGAAGCCCTGTCCCAGCGCTCGGAGGCACCAGCTTGCCCCAGGGCTGCCTTCAGCAGCACAGATCCATGCAGCACCCAAAAACATGCCCACTGGCAGTACATTTCACGGCAGCCAGCGGTGTACACCCCAACGGCACAGACTCCGGGGTTCCAGATGAGAAACCCCGCTGGGTGTTGCCTCTAGCAGTGCCGATGCCCTGCAGCCTCTCCCGGCTCTGGCAGCTGCCTGGGGAGCGCGTGGGCAAAGTCCACCCTCCCAAGCTGCCAGCACCGGGCTCCCGACAGCGGAGATATCCCCTCCGGGCAGCAACAGGAAGAAATATTTATCTGGAGCTGAATGATTTGCAATGAACTTGGGGGCAATCAATAGTTTTGCCCTTGCGTCAACCCCAGTGCTGAGCCCCATCTCTGCTCCAGCCCGTACCTGGTGGAAGGTGACGATGAGCGCCGACCACACAAAGATGCCGGAGATGACCTGCGCCGCTGTTGTAGTCAGGAAAAGCTGCCGGCCATCCTCAGAGTTGTTGTGCGCAGCCATGAGCAGGATGAGGGCTGAGGATGGGGGAGCCGAGGCCAGCCTGGCTGCTGTGCCGGGCCCCGGGGTGCTGGGTGCCACGGGAGAGGGCAAGGCACGTGTGGCATTACTCATCTGCAGGGAGGGAGAGGCAAGGGGAGCGGCGCAGGAAGGCAGGACCGAGGTAAGCTGGTGAAGGGGAAAGTCCCAGCAGATTTCCCAGCCTACACAGTGTGGACAAACCTCCTGTGAGGTTTATCTCCTCCCCAGGCTTTTTCCAGGGTGTCCCTCACCCAAATCAGCCTATTCACCATGGTTGGCTCTGCTTCTCCCAGCAAGAAAATGCAAACATCCTTCAAGAGCAGACCCCCTTTTCTCCAAGGAGGTGTATGCAGTCCCTGTGTCCCCCAAAACACACGCTTCTCCTTCCCAGCTTTGCTACTTCTGGTTTTCTCAGGGGTCACTATCCCGCTTGAAAAGGAAAGACCTGCCTGCATTTGTGCCCTGTGAGTTCACATTTGCTCAGGACCCTTTTCCATCAGGAACCAGAGATTTAAGGGTTAAACTCATCCTTCCCCCATGATAATAATGAGCCCCTTACCAATGAGCCATCAGGACACTGATGTCCTCCTTGGGAGCCCAGAAAACACTGGGATCACTGTGGTCTTCCCCCGACATCTGGCTCCTTTCCTCGTGCGTGGCCTGCTGGGAGCAAACCCCGGGGCTGCCCGAGAAGTCAGAGGTTTGGCATCACCCAGGGCGTTTGGCCAGCCTCAGCCATTTCGGGATCATGGGGGTCTCGGTGTGCTGGCAATGCCAATCCCAAGAACTGAAGGGCAGCCAGCGGTCCCTCCCGCACCCGAATTAAGCACAAGGGAGCAAGCCTGCCATGCTACAGGCAGAGCAGGCAGAGCTGCTACCTTTTGGGGATGCTGAAGTATTCTGGCATCTCCCCGATGGATCTGTCCTCCTCGAAGCCGGTCACCCCTAGGCGCCGAGCATTCCTGGCGCAGATGGTGGCCTGGGCGTATGGGCACCGTGTACCCTGCGGCTCCAGACAGCAAGGACCAACCTAATAATATGCTCTTATTTATAGGGCAGCTTCATATCTCAAGGCCAACAGATGCATAAACTGCCATGTTTGGTCTCTCTTTCTGCTAATCTATGGAAAGCTGCTTTTTCCCATGTATAACAATAGCGGTTTTAAAAAAAAACCACAACAACCTGCGAGCAGAGCTCTAACAATATAGATGCTTCTTGGTGCACTGTTAATAAACAAAGATTTTAGCTGCTGGGTAACTATCGCCTATGAGTAAAACTGCAAGCATGAACTGCTGAGAGGCAAGAAAGTATCTGCCACAGATAAGAGTGGTAGGGGATGACCTCGGTCCAGTTAAACACAGAACCCAAAGCTGGAGCTCTCCCGGCGGCTTCATCTCCCGCCCTCTCCCCAAACCCCAACCTCACAAGAAAGGAAACTCAGCTGGTGTCAGATCAACAGCCCTAAAAATACCTCCCCCCCCCTCATGAACTGCTGAGAGGCAAGAAAGTATCTGCCACAGATAAGAGTGGTAGGGGATGACCTCGGTCCAGTTAAACACAGAACCCAAAGCTGGAGCTCTCCCGGCGGCTTCATCTCCCGCCCTCTCCCCAAACCCCAACCTCACAAGAAAGGAAACTCAGCTGGTGTCAGATCAACAGCCCTAAAAATACCTCCCCCCCCCTCTGCCTGTAAGCCGAGATGCCCAAGGCGGCAGCGTGCTGGCGAGGTCCCAGGAGCTCACCCCGGTGTACCTGCGCCCGCAAGCGGGGAAGCAGAGCCAGAGATGTTACGGAGGGAGAGCGGGGCCGATAGTGTTACGGAGGCAGCGGGGAGCCGGGTTTTTCCTCCCTACAATCGTCCCGTGGCCCTGCCCTGGCCAGCAGGAAGCAGGATCCTGGGGAGAGCCGGGGAGGGATCTGGTCTTTGGACAGACGACACCAGACCTGCCTTGTAAACATTAACAGGAGGCTGGAGATAGCTCATGGCGCGGGGAGGGAGGCGAAAGCCCAGCTGTGCCCTGTTCCCTGCAGCTCCTCGCTTTTTCTGGGGGCTGTCCTGCCACAGGCTGGGGCTGTACAGCCGGATTTGGCCACGCTTTCCCTCTACCAGAGCATCACGATAGGGAAGGACGCAATCCAGCTTGCTTCCCAGGGTACGACGGAGAGCTGTGCTCATCGCTAGACCCATTTATTCTGTTTTCAACCCAGCACAATGCCACAGATGCTTGGCCCAAGACATCCCAACTCCTATTAGCTTTCCCAGCCATCGCAGTATGAGCACAGTGGCACCAGCAGCCGGTCCTGGCAGGCTCCCCTACATTGTCACACTCTGAACGCGGTGGAGCAAGTCATTAAAAACAAAAGCCTCAGTGCCACTTGGAGACAGGACTCCCAGCTCCAGAGGTAATTAGATCGTGGCTGTGCAAGGTAGCCGGGCAATTCAATGCAGTTAGAAGGCCATTTGCTTCCAAAACAAAGGCGGTGAGGAGACACAGAGAATAATATTAGCTGCAAACCTCAGCTCTTCGACGGGACTGCGCCAGTGCCGCATCCAGTCTGGCTGTTTTCAGACACGTTGCAGGTACCTGCCACGCAGTGTCTACTCATTATGTTCACTCCCTGGGATATTAGAGATGCTCAGTGAGCACTGAGCAGAAGATAAACTCAGCAGTGAAACCTGTGTTCAGACAGGCCATCTGCAAATGGGGCTTTTCACTGTGCCAGGGATTCCCCTCCATCTGCAGGCTGCCAGAGCCCGGAGTCCCAGCTCACATCCCTCCCAGTGTCCCAAAGCACCCGGGACAAATCCTCACCTCGGCGGCAGCCCCTGTGGGGCTGGGGCAGTCAGAAAGGAAAGGCGAGCCCCTGCAGCACCGCATTAGTGCCTCTGTGGTGCTGGCTGTGCCCCCCAGCCAGCGGGGAAAGGTCCCTGGCCCCCATCCCAGGGAGGGGAGCATCCAGGCTCAGCCCCACCAGCGCAGGTGACATGCCTTTCCTCCTGATTGCTTTCAGATAAAGCCAGGGCATGGGGGTTATTTACCTG
>NW_009187502.1:13936-19293 GCF_000690835.1 Fulmarus glacialis
GGAGGAAGGACCTATAGCACATAGCTACAAATTAAGGCAGCATCGAGCCCTCTTTAAAGCCCATCTTGGAGGAGTGGGTGACACACGCACAGGGCTCTTGCAACAGGCCGTGTCCTCCCAGCAGCTCCCACGGGTGCTCAGGACCGATGGCAGGGGCAACCTCTGCTCCGTGGGGGGGGTGCCCCCAGTTGCTGCGCACCCCCCCCAGGGCCCCACTCACCCTGCGGGGCTCCTCCGGGAGCAGGTCTGGCTGCCATGCACCTGCCTCCGCATCCCCTGCGCCCTCCTCCACCTGCACCCGCGGGAGACTCCTCCTCCGGGCACCCTCCCAGCCCTGCCCGCCCGCTGGCAGCGGGCCCTGCCAGCACCCCGCTCACCCTCGCTGCACGCCAGGCCCTGCGGGAGCTGGAGCAGCAGGTCGGGCTTTGCCTCCTGCAGAAAAGCTACCAAACTTACCTTTCCAGTCTGCCACGCTTGGCACCCACGCCCGGAAAGCAAACACGGATGGAAAGCCACAGCGCAGCCCGACGCTGCTGCCCCCAGCCCAGCACGTGTTCTGTGGCCATGGGTGAGAGCTCTGCCTGGGCAGCAGATTTTCTTGCAATTGGGAATTAATCCTTACCTGGAGAATAGCGATGACTAAAAGGCAGGCAGCTGGCGGTACCGGCAGACTTGTGAATGTTTTCTGGGGCAGGCTTTCCCCCTGGTTTACCACAGAGCAGAGAGGAGCAAAGTCGAAGGACCGATTGCTTGTGGTCTAATTTATCGCCTGCGGAAAGGCAACAAGATAAGTCTGTCCTCGCTCTGAGCATCAAATAGGAGAGAACTCCATGTCCTTTCTTTACCCGCCACCCTGCGCAGACCTGATGGCACACAGAGCCAGGAAATTAAGGTGGTTAACTTGTAGCTGACTTTTAGGTAGCAACACTCAGGTCTCTGGGGCATAGCAGTGGTATGCCACCATATCACCATGGTGGAAGATGTGATTTACATTCAATTTGCTAATTAATGTATGGTTTCCACAAGTTGCTGGAGCTACGGACACCATAAGAGCACCAGGATTTGGGAAGTACATTGAATTTTGTGTCAGGAAAGAATCCCTACTAGCAAACCAGGACTGACATTAACAAATTCCACATGCCTCTCTCAGCCCTCCTAGACAAAAAAAAAAAAAGAAGTGTAACAGAGGAAAAATTTGGAGTTCTGACAGATGCAAATCTTTGATTCTTGGAAGCACAGTTTGGAAAATTATTTTTAGATGAAATTTCTTGTCAAGGGCAGCTGCAACCCTGCAGTGTTTGGATGTACTTTTAAAAAACAGTTTCATTTCTCATAATCCTTTAAATACTGTAAATAACCCTTACTTCAGAGAAAAGAGTCCTTTCGAAATGCACTTTCTGCTTTTCTACTTTTAGAGGATTTTTTTAGCAACAGAAATGACCTGGCAACTGGATCTATGTGGGGCAGGCACAGGCTCTGTGCTGATACTGCTGATACCAGCAGGTCTTAACACAGCACAAGCCTTCCCTGCCCAGAATCCAAGACCTGGCCTCTGTCTGCTCAGTCAAGTTCATAAGTGACAAAAGTGTGTAATAGCTCACTTAAAAACTTACTGCTTGGTGTTACTTGTTACAAGAGGAGGTAGAAAAAAATGTGCTTTCCACGCAAATGGCAGAAGTTTGGCTGTTAAGCATTACATCAAGTCATACAACTTCACCCAACACTTTTTTTTCAACAGACTCAGAAGAAACACCCCTGTGTAACCCCCCCATACCCTTCTGTCCCCATGTGTCCTACGACAGGTGCTTTAGGAGAGGGACAGCTCGTTGCCGGTGGTCCAAGCTATGTATGTGCTGCCTCTCCAATGTGCTGGTACCATGTATCCATAAGCAGCTGTTACTTTGTCTTTTTCTTACCACTAATTTGGGTTCCTGTCTTCCACCCTGATGGCATGAAATTTGCAGAGCATAATTATCTGCCTCTCTTTAAAACCAGAGTGAAAGTGGAAAATGGATTCAGACTACATCAGGAAAGGGACTGACATAAGGACAAAAGCAGTCATATAGGACTAATTTCCTTAAAAACAGGCAAGAAAATCTTTCCTATTATGCAATTGCTGTTGATTTGTTACCGAGGCTTGTATTTCAATTGAAGCGATTTTCACAGAGCAAAAAAGAAAACAGGTAAAATTAGATTTGTCAATGTTTCTTTTATTCACTCTGCACTGGGTGTTCCCCCTTTGCGGTACAGCGTAGCTACAGAGCTTGGCATCTGTCGCTCCTCAGGACACAAATGCAGAGCCGTGCCATTTCCCAAATACACATCCCACCCAATGTGACAAAAATACTACTTCTCTTGTACGTTGAGGCAATTGTTCTCATCTCATCACTGACCATACGGACTGCAAACCTGTCACAGTAACAAAACCCATAAGAGTTCTACACAGTAGAGAAAAATTCATGAAATTCCTCAGTACATCCAAAACCAGCACAAAGACATTCCATCATTTTCATTTCTTGTCCTTTTAAATAAGTGGTGATGAGTCATGGACTCAAGATCATTTCCTTGAATCCAGATGGCACAACTTCACCACACTTGGCAACTTCGGATCACTTCCCGTAGAGCTTGTATTCCTTCCATGGTCTTGTCCTTTAAAGCCATGGCGAGAAGAACAGGTTTGTTCCCAGCTTCCCGAGAGACGAATGCCACCAGGTTTTTGGCACAAACATGGACGAGGGGCTGAAAAGCAAAGGTATACAGATGTACGCTCTTACAGCTGGAAGAGTCCTCCCACACGAGATAGGAGAGGAAGAGTCCTGCAACGACATGGAGTGCGTTGAGAACCTGTCGATACTGGACTCGGACTGAGTGTGCAGTTTGCTGAGCGGTTCCGACATGACTGGGAACAGACATGCGGTTTGGCTGGTCAGCAAAGCCAAGCCACAGTACGAGGAACTTTAGAAAGCACTTTCTCAACCAACTTAAAAGGGAAGAGTTTGGACCCACGAGTGACAGCCACCCAAACCACCCTGAAACAACCTAGCTGAAGCTGCACTTCAATCGAGTTTTGCACCGGTTTGGAAAACTTGGAAAGTTGGTGCAGAGAATCTTTCCTTCCGCTAATTCTCCCACCCAAATTATGTCACCAATATATCAAATTATATGAAATGCCATGGATCAAAGTGCCTCTATTTCCATCACAGCCAGATTTCTGAAGACGTCTCCAAGTACAATTTTCTTTTAAAAACTTGTTGCTGAAGAGGGTATGTTCTGCTGACAAGCTCTGGAAAAAACCTGTTATTTTTGCAATTCCTGGAGACCCCAAAATGGTGTTATATGCACAGTTTTTGCACGCCATGTGTAAGAGACGTTGTTTTTGATTATAATAGAATAATGAAAAACAGAAATAAGTAGTGGCGCTGAAGGAGGGAAGAAAAGGGATATAATCTTCTTAATGAGGTTTCTTTAACAAGAATAGACTAGAATAGAATAGCATAGACTATTTCAGTTGGAAGGGACCTACAACAATCATCTAGTCCAACTACCTCACCACTTCAGGGCTGACCAAGTTAAGTTATTAAGGGCATTGTCCAAATACCTCTTAAACCCTCACAGGCTTGGGGCATCGCCCACCTCTCTATGAAACCTGTTCTTGTGTTTTACCACCCTCTCGGTAAAGAAATGCTTCCTAATGTCCAGTCTAAACCTCCCCTGGTGCAGCTTTGAACCATTCAGCTTGTCTAGGTTTTATTTACACCCACAGTTATGTATTTACCAGAAGGATGAGTTTGCTTGATTTTAGCTACCAGTGCAGTTTGGAAGTGTGCACCATCCCAAATGGAGGTGTTAACAGTGACAAGCAGGAGGGCAGCAAACTATGAAAGCCTTTTCTTAAAGTTTAGATCGATTAAGTTGGTAAAATGATTTAAGAATAATATGTAACAAAGTAAACAAAGGCACTTCCCATTTCCAAATAAAACACAAAAACAGCTTGGGGGTGGAGATGGTCAGAATTAGCAGACACCACACCAGGGAAAGCAAAACATTTCCCACCAGAGAAGGAAGGCTATTGCTGAAGAACAGGAACTCCATAAGGGGAAGCCACAGATAGAATCAGGAATTTGTGTTGCTAGTTTTTCTAGTTAAGGTTGCAAATAATATTTGATAGCTCCAATCCTGATGGAAAGCCTCATAATCTTGTAGTTCTGTAACTTTCTGTTTTAATGCTTGACTAGTTGACACTTTGCAAAATACATTTTCTTCTGTTTTCTCTCCAGCTTTGTGAAATGGTCGATAAAAACTCATTTTGTTGAAGCAAAACAAATTAAACTTTATCAAGGGCAGGTGCTGGCAGGCACACTTGGGAGAGGGCAACTAAAGTCCATTATGGGGCTGGCATAGATTGGGGGGGGGGTAGGCGAGAAAAGCGACTTGAAAAGGAAAACAAACTGACTGGAACAGAAACCGAAAAAAGGTTATCAAAGGCTGCATGTTTGATCTTGCAACCCTTAAATCAACAGGAGCTTTATCAAACCTTTCATAAACGTGGCAAAGCAATCCATATCCTGTAGGACACAAAATAACAGATCCCCAAACCACTCACAGTTAGTTAAACTTTTGTTATGTCAAAGAGCAGATGAGCACACATATTTTTCTGATGAACCTCTCTTCCCTCAGAAGAGATTTTTAAATTAATCTTACCACTGTGCAAACACCACTTAACTGCTGTGATTCATCAACTCCCTGGCAACTTGCACAGCCCCACCTACTACATTTCCCCCTTATCCTTGCTGCCTGTGCACTGTATATCCGCTCTCACCTCGTCCTTGCCCAGTAACACCTTTGTAGTGAGTGAGGGCCTGCCCACGTTGTCACCAATTGTGTTGGGGTCCACGTAGACAATTGTCCCCATCTTGCCGTACTGTGTGACTACCACGAGGACGGAGTTGGAGAATGCTGTGCACACCACCTCCGTCGGGACCCCGTGTACCACCTCCTCTCGCTGCTTGGACGTCACGATGGGACTCGCTTCCATCGCTGCGGAAAAAGAACAATAAAACAACAGTAACAATAAAATAACATTAGATTAAAAGCACAGACCATGGGCTATAAAAAGCCCGAATCCTTCCTTTCATTTGAAATACCCACGTTAAGTTGATTTCAGAACACAAAAGCATCCGGAGGTGTGTGTCTGTGCAGGAACAACAGTCAACATCCCACATCCTTCACTGGGAGGGGAAATTTAACTGCCCCGCAGCAATGGCCTGCACTCCCCCCGCACGAACCAGGGGCCATTTATAGGGTTTCGTGCTAATCATGGTTTAACACCTATGGAGCAAGCCGCCCCCAGGCCCGAC
>NW_009187503.1:0-6171 GCF_000690835.1 Fulmarus glacialis
AGGATGATTTTATATATATATATATATGAAAAAATATATATATTTCGGGACAACATGGTTGAGACCCAGATCTCACTGAACCGTTACGATTACCATTTTCCAGGTGGAGAAACTGGAGCTCACGGGATCTGATTAGCAATCACGCTGCAGAAGCTACATGAGCTGCTCTTAGATGCCCCAGCACTAACTCTGCAGCCCTTTATTGAATAACCTCAGGTGTCGCAGGGAAGATGGGCGATTTTTAAGCAACCAGTTCCCATCTCTCCTTCCCATCCTGCTGCTCCTCATTCTCACTCTTTGCCACTTAGAACTCTGTGACTGCAACTGTACTGCAATGAAAGGCGAGAGCATCGTGCCTTACAACGGAGCGGTCGGTGTAGTCCCAAGTCACTTTAAGAATGCTTAGGATGCAGAGACTTCAGCCATGAAGCAGTTTTCCAAGGTTATTGCTGCAGGACTGTGGAAAGCTGTCCGCTAACTGTGTACTTCTCACCAGGACAGCCATATGGACAGCAATGCCCACCGCAGTCGGGCACATTCTACGATGACTGTGTTTTGCTGGATCTCTCCTTGCCTTGGCGCTTCTTCTAGAAGATATGTTTGTCCTTTTTAATTCTTGGTGCACTCGGCAAAATAAATGTGCATTTATCAGATTTCTGCATGCGGTGCTCATTGGAAGATTCTTGACTGAGAACACCAGAAATGGCGTAGAATAGGGCAGGTCAGGCACGGACCATGAACACTTCTTACCCGACTCTTCCAGTTTGCTTGGAATTTGGTTCTGGAAATACCATTTTGAAGATGGTATTTCACTTTGCTGAAACTGCCAATATTACTCTTCTTTTACAACATTTGCTTTTATATGAGAGGACACACAACACAAGTATCAACTTGTTTCATTATAGAATAGCGGGTTTGGTGACTGCTAATTTGTGTTTACCTGCAGGCACCGATTTGTCCCAGGAGTATCATGCTGCTGGCAGGGAGTAGATGTAGAATTGATCCGATCACTGAGAGGTGGATCAGGATCTGATCATCCTGATCATCGAGAGGGCTCAGGATCTTACTTCAGCTTTTCCTCTCTCTTGTCATCCTTGTGTGTGATGGTGCTTGTACATAGTGTAATGAAAATGTTTGCATTTTTCATTCTATTTGAGAATGTTTAAAAAAAAAAAAAAACCAACACATTTTGTGGTCCACTTAAACTGCTGTTATTAACTAGCTGATAATTGCATCTAACAAGATACTTAGGAGACACAAGGGAGAAAAACAAGACTCCAATTTTAACCTGATTGACTGCAACACTTGAACATTCACTGAAAATTCTTACTCTCCTTGTTGTCTTTATATTAGACTAGGATTTAAATATAGATAGTCTCTGCTGTAGCATTTAGTTGCCTTTTGGTAATTTTCACCTTTTCCTTGAAGTGTACTGAACTGCAACATATAAACTAGCATTTCTCTTAGTAATCAAATATTCTGAATCTCATTGAGCCCTGTCCCTTTTTATTTATTTATTTTATGTTATGGAGATTCCCTCTGAAATATTATCCATAGGACACAACTTAAAACATCTATATTCTTCCATGTACATCTTTTCACTGCCTGCCTTGTGGAAATGCAGGACCTTGGAACAGGATTCATATTCATTTTTCTCTTGTGCTTTGTCATACACAATGCCAGAACCTTACTACTATTTCAGGGGGTTTAATAACCATGTTAGAAAATAGAGAAGTTAGAGGTAGAAATCACAGTATATGCCTTTGCTCACACCAGTGCAAGATTTCTCCTTTCTACTAGCATTTTGAAGTACATTGTTTTAGTTTTCACAGACCCAGATAAAGAGCCTGTAGCTATCAGAAAATGATCCGTTTTTTCCTTATGTAAAATATAAGCTTGTATTTGGCTTTTTTTTTTAATAAATCTTGCATTACTTTTCCACATCTATTCCCAACCTTGGTATCTTGTATTCCTCATTCTTTTCCATTAAGAATGTCCTCTTTCCTCTTTATTGAAGAACTTTTACTGATGTTTGTCTGCATTTAGGGGTCTTCAGTGCTCAATTTTGAGCAAATTTAAAAAACCACCGTCCTGACTTCCCTTCATCTCATTCATACCCTCCCAGTTTGTTGTCTAAAGAAAACACTGCTGACAGAATTCCTCTTTTTCTCCCACTCTTGGGGCTATGACACCCATTCTTCGGTGATTTCAGGCTTTCATCTCTTTCCTTCAGCACTTTAGACTTGTGCTCTTTTTTTTTCTCCAAGCTCTGCTCTGTTTTCATTGCATCCATTGGTATCTGTGACCACCTTTCTTTTCCTCTGTAAAAACCTTAGTAGAGCATAATATTTGTTTCTGGTTTTGAACCTGATAGGATTATCTGTGTGAGCAGGAAGATTTGTACAAATAAATATTTGTAAGAACAAAATCATCACCTGTATGGATCCGGTTCTTAAAGGATTAGGTTTTAATTCAAAGTTTTAAAAAATCAGAACTACCCAGTCCCTAACCAGAAGCAATTGGAGTGAAATTCTGATTCTAGTGAAGGCAGTGGAAGATGTTGCTGTGGTTGACAGCAGGGGCAGAATTTCACACCCTGCATTTATTTTAGTGATTTGAGAAGACTCAGAGATTCCTGTCCAAAGATTTTTATTTAGATTTAGCCAAGGCTCAGCTACACTATCGTAAGGGTGATGGTTAAAAGCACCAGTGTGCAACTTTTAATGAAAGCCTGTTACTTCCTTGATTGCCAAGAATTTTGCATTATACACTACAGGTACGTCTCCATACTCCATTCATTCTTCTTTTCTTGGAATTTGTACTTTATGATTATACCTTGCAAGTTATCTCCTTTATGACAGAGTATGATGACCTCTTAGTAATTTTTTATTTGCAATTTTAACATGCCTCAGAAAGCCTGAAGAATTCAGCTGAACTTTAATGTTAATAAAACAGAGTTTAGCATTTGTAATCCATAATTTTATTTCAAGAAGTTGGTGTAAGAAATGTTAACGTTTGTAGACGTGAAACTTCCAAATACGTGGTTTTATTTTCAGCTGTACGAAAGTGCAGTTTTTTACATTAGTTGCACAATCCAGTACCGTGTTATTATAGATCAGGAAAAAAATAGCATGTCATTTATGTGTCAGTATTATGAAAGACAGAAAATACCCTAGCATTTAACTATAAATAAGCCAGTAGTTTTCTCTTACTTGACACAGTTTCTTTAAAGTATGCCATGCTGACTGTTTTTTCAGTAGTTTCATTGGCTTTTGTAAACTATGTTAATTCATTCTGTCTTAAAATACCTTTCTCTTCTATAGATTCTCTTTATGGGCCATACAGAAAGGAAATACAAATTAAAATAGTTTTGTTGTCTACGTCAGTAAAAATTATTTTCTTTTACAACCAATTTAATTGTGACTTTTTTCTTTGAAATGGAAAAAAGATTCCAGACCCGTCTCTTTGAACTGCATAATGCATTCTGCCTTTGTTAAATTTGCTGTTGAAATGTGGGTGCTTGTAGGGGAAACCAGAATATCAGAACTGAGATTCCCTGAAAATAAATCTCCAGGGAGAATTCTGCTTTCTGATTTTTGTTTTGTTGCATGTATACAGGACTGATCCTGTTTTGGGGGGAAGGAAAAAAAAAAAAAGTGTGCGTGCAAACATCGATGAATAGATATACACACCCTTGAGTAGTTTTGCACCTTGTGCCTCACTTGACAGCATGAGACCCTCCCTCTGTGAAGGCTGGGAGACCAATAAAGGTCTACTCTAAATGAAATGGGAGCAGGAGGAGGGACATAATTTGTTCACTTCCTTCTGCTTTAAGACAAATCATCTGTCAAGCAACCATGAACTAAGATGAAATCCATGTTTTAGAGTAACAGGCTGGTTACTAAGTGAGATAGAAATGCCGTTTGAACACAGGGAATAAGCTGTAGTTCCTTTGCCTGAGTCATTAACAATACACCGACTAACACGAAGGCATGCAGAATGTCAGGTGAAAATGAAGAGCTGCACTGTACGTGTCCTGTCCTATATGTTGCTTTAAGTCCGTATGAGGAAATGCTCTGAATTGTCTCGTAAGGGAGTCTATAGTTTGGCTATCAAGAAAGCACTTCAATCAACATTATTGTATACATCCCGAGAAAGTTAAGAGCTTTGTGTTTCTGGAAAGTAGTAAATCTTGAATTGATAGAGCTTTTCTTTAATCTCATGAGTACTAATCTGGCATCAGAATATTTCTAAATTCATTGAAGTTCCTTTTGGTTTGCAATGAAATGAGAATTGGACTCTCAGCATTCTCATTTTAATTAGTGGAAAACTTACAAAAATGTTCTGTTTTACTCTGTTAGTACTATTTTTCAAGATAAAACACCCTACTTGATTATCTTTCCTAAATGATAGTAAGTTGATTACTATTTTTAGATAGCCTGCAAAGAAAGTGGAACTGCTAGACGTAAGGTGGGAATTAAGACTGATAATAGGACTTTTATGGGTCTGAGTACATTGCAGCCTCTCCAGTATGGCATGTGCTCCATCAGGGCTCCAGTCATGTTGGCAGCCCTCCACTGGGTCCACTCCAGTTTGTCTGTGTCCATCTGGGGACATCTGTCAGTGTCCAAAACTGGACACCGTACCCCAGCTATGTTCTCACAAGGGGTGGGCGGAGGGGAATTATCACTGCCTCGACCTGTTGGCTACAAGCTCGTTGCTAATACAGCACAGTATGTTTTTGGCTTCTTTACTACAAGGACAAGCTTTTGTCTCGTGTTCAACTTGTGGCCAGCACGACCTGCCTCTCCCCCTGACTTCATCCCAGTCCTTTTGCTGCAGAGCTGCTCACTAGCCAGTCCAACACCTATCCTGCTCTGTTTTGTAGAGAATTTGCATCCTAAATGCAAGAATTCGCACATGCTTTGATTAAATTTCATGAGATTTCTGTCAGCACATATTTCCAGCCTGCCAAGCTCCCTCTGAATAGCAGTCCTACCCACCAGCATATTGACTGCTCACCCCAGTTTGGCTGCAGACTTGCTGAGGGTGTGTTCAGGTCCATCATCCTGGTCATGAATAAAGGTGGTAAATAGTATCAGCCCCCTTACTAACCCCGGGGGAATTCTTACTCAGTGCCAGCTGGACTTTATACTGCTGATGACACCCCTTGAGCTTGGTGGACCTGGTAATTTTCCACCCTTCTTTATAGACCATATCTCACACTTCTGGCTATATGAATAATATGGGAGGTTTGCCGCTGACCTGCAGAGGCTCATATGGAATAACTGATAGTCCCTTACTGTAGAAGACTGGGTTGATGCTGAATTTGTAAAGTAACTCCTCCATCTTTAAGAGTGTTAAAACACGTGGAAGCCCTCAAGCCTTGCTTTGGGTAAGGGCAGGTTTCTGCTCCTGCAAGCCATGGGGATACGCACAAAGCTGCCTGCAGAGTGCATTGTAACAAGTTACTGTGTGGAGTGGGGGCTAGGAACGGCAGGGCGCGTCTGCGTGTACCATGGGGGTTCTGTGCTGTGTCTATGGGAACCATAACAGCATCTTTCTAGGAATTGCCTGGTACTTGAAGATTCAGAATGAAAGGTGTGCAATCGCTGCAAAATGTGGGTTCCAATTGTCACTGGTGTCCTGGTTTTGGCTGGGACAGGGTTAATTTTCATGACAGCTGGAATATAGGGTTGCATTTTTGTGGAGCTGTGCTGCCCATTAGGGATCTTTACAGGAACTTCTACCTCTTGGAGCACCAGGGAAAAAGTAGGGGCTGCTGCAAGTAGGTGCCATTTAAAACAAAATTCTGTATGTTCATTGAAGACTTGACCAGTTAGCAGGAGACTCCCACATGAAGTGCTGCTGGAACCTCTGCCATTGATCCATTGCAGGGTAACATCCTTTTGTAAGCCTCACACTTGTGTGTAGACTGGCAAGATTTCATCTGCAGTTTTGCACTTGAAGAGTGAATTGGGTGAATCGGTTGAAACAGCTCTGCTTCTGACTGTCGTTTGTGCACAAGGAATGGAAATGAGGAGCTTTAAAATTTTAGTGAGTGTCAGAAAACAACACAAAGTCCATTTGAAAATATTTGCTTTACTATTTAATTTTAGCTATTTATTAGAAATTAGGATTGAGTGCACCCTCAGCAAGTTCACCGATGAC
>NW_009187504.1:0-2263 GCF_000690835.1 Fulmarus glacialis
CCCCCAAAATACCTCCCTGCGTGTCTTCTCCCCCCTCTGCAGGTACATCGTGTTTGAGGGCGAGGAGGGCCAGGACGCGGGGGGCCTCCTGCGGGAGTGGTACATGATCATCTCGCGGGAGATGTTCAACCCCATGTACGCCCTGTTCCGCACCTCGCCGGGTGACAGGGTCACCTACACCATCAACCCCTCCTCCCACTGCAACCCCAACCACCTCAGCTACTTCAAGTTCGTGGGGCGCATCGTGGCCAAGGCCGTCTACGACAACCGTCTCCTCGAGTGTTATTTCACCCGTTCCTTCTATAAGCACATCCTGGGCAAGTCTGTCCGGTAAGAGGAAGGGGGTACGGCGGGGTGGTGAGTCCCCTCATGGGGTGGTGAACCCCCTTTTTGGAGTGTAGAACCACCCCCATGGGTGTTGAACCTCCTGGTGGGGTGTTGAACCCCCTTTTTGGAGTGTAGAACCACCCCCATGGGTGTTGAACCTCCTGGTGGGGTGTTGAACCCCCTTTTTGGAGTGTAGAACCACCCCCATGGGTGTTGAACCTCCTGGTGGGGTGTTGAACCCCCTTTTTGGAGTGTAGAACCACCCCCATGGGTGTTGAACCTCCTGGTGGGGTGTTGAACCCCCTTTTTGGAGTGTAGAACCACCCCCATGGGTGTTGAACCTCCTGGTGGGGTGTTGAACCCCCTTTTTGGAGTGTAGAACCACCCCCATGGGTGTTGAACCTCCCGGTGGGGTGTTGAACCCCCTTTTTGGAGTGTAGAACCACCCCCATGGGTGTTGAACCTCCCGGTGGGGTGTTGAACCCCCTTTTTGGAGTGTAGAACCACCCCCATGGGTGTTGAACCTCCCGGTGGGGTGTTGAACCCCCTTTTTGGAGTGTAGAACCACCCCCATGGGTGTTGAACCTCCCGGTGGGGTGTTGAACCCCCTTTTTGGAGTGTAGAACCACCCCCATGGGTGTTGAACCTCCCGGTGGGGTGTTGAACCCCCTTTTTGGAGTGTAGAACCACCCCCATGGGTGTTGAACCTCCCGGTGGGGTGTTGAACCCCCTTTTTGGAGTGTAGAACCACCCCCATGGGTGTTGAACCTCCCGGTGGGGTGTTGAACCCCCTTTTTGGAGTGTAGAACCACCCCCATGGGTGTTGAACCTCCTGGTGGGGTGTTGAACCCCCTTTTTGGAGTGTAGAACCACCCTCATGGAGTGTAGAACACGCCCATGGGGTGTTGAACCTCCTGGTGGGGTGGTGAAACACCTTATGGGTTGGTGAACCCTCTCATGGGGTGTTGAACCCTCTTACGGGGTGGTGAACCCCCTTATGGGGTGGGGAACACCCTCGTAGGGTGTTAAACCCCCTTCTTGGGGTGTTGAACCTCCCCCATGGGGTGTTGAACCCCCTTACAGGGTGGTGAACCCCCTTACAGGGTGTTGAACCACCCTCATGGGGTGTTGAACTTCCTGATGGGATGTTGAATGCCCCTCATGTGGTGTTGAACCCCCTTTTTGGGGTGTTGAACCTTCTCATGGGGTGTAGAACACCCCCGTGGGGTGTTGAACCTCCTGGCGGGGTGGTGAAACACCTTACAGGGTGGTGAACCCCCTTATGGGGTGGTGAATACCCTCCTAGGTGTTAACCCCCCTTGGTGGTGAACCCCCTTATGGGGTGGTGAATACCCTCCTAGGTGTTAAACCCCCTTCTTGGGGTGTTGAACCTCATGGTGGGGTGTTGAATGCCCCTCACGGGGTGTTAAACCTTTTGTTGGGGTGTTGGAACACCCCTCGCATGGTGTTGGATGCTCCTCATGGGGTATCGAACCCCCTTTTTGGGGTGTTGCACCCCTCTCATGGGGTGTTGAACCCTCTCATGGGGAGTTGAACCCCCTTTTTGGGGTGTTGAACCCTCTTACAGGGTGTTCGACCTCCTGGTAGGGTGTTGAGCCCCCTCATGGGGTGTTGAACCCCCTTTTTGGGGTGCTGAACCCTCTCACAGGGTGTTCGACCTCCTGGTGGGGTGTTGAGCCCTCTCATGGGGTGTAGAACCCCCTTTTTGGGGTGTTGAACCTCCCAGTGGGGTGTTGAACACTCTCACAGGGTGTAGAACCCCCTTTTGGGGGTGTAGAACCCCCTCCTGGGGCGCTGAACCCCCTTTTCAGGCTGGAGCCCCCCCCTCACCGGGTGTCAAACCTCCCGGTGGAGCATTTGAACCACTTGATGGGGTGTTGAAACCCCCTTGACGGGGCGGTGCAACCCCCCGCCG
>NW_009187505.1:0-358 GCF_000690835.1 Fulmarus glacialis
TATAAAACAGGCTTTGGAAATCGCAGCTCTGGGCTTGGGCTTTTCTTCAGAGAATTATGGAAAAAAAAAATCAATATTGCAGGACGGGGCCAAGTTGGTGGTTAATTGTGGGGTCGGTTCCAGGAAACGCCTCCTGGTGCAACAGCAGCCACGGAAGAGCTGACCTCCCCGGCCTCCCCCCCACCCCCAGCCAGTGCTCCCGTCCTGCAGCCCCTGCTCTCTGCGGTGGTGAGGCTGGGGGGGTCAGCCCTCCCTTCTCAGGACCCAGCACGCTGCCCGGGCTGCGGCTCTGGGACCAGAAAAGGCCAAGGGAGAGCGGCTCCTTCCTTGCCCTGGGGTGCCGGCCCCCCGAGCCGGC
>NW_009187505.1:487-838 GCF_000690835.1 Fulmarus glacialis
GGCGTCCACCCCCCCATCCTGCAGCGGTTGTGGGTCAGAGATAGGCTCTGCTGATGCTCATCACACAGCGCCCCGTGATTAATGGGGGGAATTAGGATGATAATAGCCCTTTAAATGAAGGTGCCAGTTACAAATGATGTGTGCCCGTGCTGCATGATGGATGGTGCCAGGGCCAGCCCCTGGGTGCTGGTAGGCAGGCGTGCTCAGAGGCACATGGCAGACAGGGCAGGAGCAAGGAGGGGATTGTGATGTCACAGAGATCAGTGACATCATGGGGCGGGCATGACATCACACGCTAGCTCAAAGTGAGGGGATGTGGGACAATCCCAGCACTGTGTGCGCATGATAGTC
>NW_009187505.1:908-1400 GCF_000690835.1 Fulmarus glacialis
AGTCGTCACAACATGTCCCGATAGTCCTGGCATGTGATCCCCTTCATGGAGCTGCTAGTGCTGCCCAGCCTCGGCAGCCCCTGCGGTGCCGCTCGTGCCCCCGGTGTGGCTGTGCTGGGGCCTGGGCGAGGGGTCCCCGGCAGTAGCCCTGCAGGGCCAGGAGCACCCTTCTCTCCCCGAGAGGGGCAGGGTCGCCCCAGGATCCAGCCCCTTCTCCCCGTGCCGGGGCTTGTCCCGCAGCGCGGCTCTGTGGGGCTATGAAATATATCCCGTTAATTCACCATTTAATTATTGGCTGTTTGTTTATTGTTTGTTTGCTTTAGTTGGTATGAATTTTTTATGATGGTTTCCATTGTGCCCCGCCAAAAGCCAGTGAGATTTACAGCTTCGGCATGAGCAGATCTTCAACGAGGGAAAGATCCCTGTTAGCAGCGAGGGATGACTCCGTGACACCATCAGAGGAGGGTTTGGGGGGCTGTGTGGGGCGGGGGG
>NW_009187506.1:0-221 GCF_000690835.1 Fulmarus glacialis
TTACCATGGCGATGGGGAGCATAGGGCAGAGTTACCATGGCGATGGGGAGCGGAGGACCAGAGTTACCATGGCAATGGGGAGCATAGGGCAGGGTTACCGTGGCGACGGGGAGCAGAGGACCGGGGTTACCATGGTGATGGGGAGCAGAGGACCGGGGTTACCATGGCGATGGGGAGCATAGGGCAGGGTTACCATGGCGACGGGGAGCAGAGGACCGGGG
>NW_009187506.1:282-2038 GCF_000690835.1 Fulmarus glacialis
GTTACCATGACAACGGGTAGCATAGGACTCGGGTTACCATGGCAATGGGGAGCATAGGGCAGCGTTACCATGGCGATGGGGAGCATAGGACAGGGGTTACCATGGAGATGGGAAGCGTAGGACCAGGGTTACCATGGCGACGGGTAGCATAGAACCAGGGTTACTATGGCGATGGGTAGCATAGGACCGGGGTTACCATGGCGACGGGGAGCATAGGGCTGGGGTTACCACAGCAACAGGGATGTGGAAGAGCAGGGGTAACCATGGGGATGAGGGATCTGGGTAACCATGGTAACAGGCGTGTGCAGGAGGCGGGGGACTGTGATGACACGGGAGCGGGGTCACCGGGTGGGCAGGAGCGGGGTAACCATGGCAACAGGCATGGGCAGGACCGCAGTAACCATGGCAACATGGGACCGGGGTAACCATGACGACAGGCATGTGCAGGACCAGGGGAACCGCGGCAACATGGGTGATGGTAACCATGGCAACAGGCATGGGCAGCATTGGGGTAACCATGGCAACATGGGACGTGGGTAACCATGTGTGCAGGATGAAGGTAACCACGGCAACATGTGTGCAGAACCAAGGTAACCACGGCAACATACATGTGCAGGACAGGGTAACCATGGCAACACACGTGTGCAGGACCAAGGTAACCCTCGGAACATACATGTGCAGGACCAGGGTAACCATGGCAATAGGCGTGTGCAGGATGGGGTAACCATGGTGACAGGCGTGTGCTGGATGAGAGTAACCATGGCAACATACATGCACAGGACCAGGGTAACCATGTGCAACCAGGGGCACACGTGTGCAGGATCGGGTAGCCATGGCAACACGCATGTGCGAGATGGCGTAACCATGGTGACAGGCGTGTACAGGACCACGGTAACCACGGCAACAAGCATGCGCAGGACCAGCCCAACCACGACAACACGCCTGTGCAGGACCAGGGTGACCATGGTGACAGGCGCGTGCGGTATGAGGGTAACCGTGACAACAGGCGTGTGTGGGACGAGGGCAACCATGACAACAGGCGTGTGCGGGATGAGGGTAACCACAGGGACAGGCGTGTGTGGGATGAGGGTAACCACGGCAACAGGCGTGTGCGGGACGAGGGTAACCACGGCGACATAACCACGGTGACAGGCATGTGCAGGATGAGGGTAACCGTGGCAACAGGCGTGTGTGGGATGAGGGTAACCACAGCAACAGGCATGTGTGGGATAAGGGTAACCATGACAACAGGCGTGTGCGGAACGAGGGTAACCGTGACAACAGGCGTGTGCGGGATGAGGGTAACCGTGGCAACAGGCGTGTGGGGGATGAGGGTAACCACAGCAACAGGCGTGTGTGGGATGAGGGTAACCACAGCAACAGGCGTGTGTGGGATGAGGGTAACCACGGCGACATAACCACGGTGACAGGCGCGTGCAGGATAAGGGTAACCGTGGCAACAGGCACGTGCGGGATAAGAGTAACCATGGCAACAGGCATGTGCGCGATGAGGGTAACAATGACAGGCATGTGTGGGACAAGGGTAACCACGGCAACAGGCGTGTGCAGGACGAGGGTAACCACGGTGACAGGCATGTGCAGGATGACAGTTACCACGGCAACAGGCGTGTGCGGGACAAGGGTAACCATGGCAACAGGCAAGTGTGGGATGAGGGTACCCACGGTGACAGGCGTGTGCAGGATGACGGTTACCACGGTGACAGGCGCGTGCGGGATGAGGGTAACCACGGCGACA
>NW_009187506.1:2271-2522 GCF_000690835.1 Fulmarus glacialis
ACCCGGGGCGACGGGCGTGTGCGGGATGAGGGTAACCACGGCAACAGGTGTGTGCAGGATGAGGGTAACCACGACGACAGGCACGTGCGGGACGAGGGTAACCACGAAAACAGGCACATGCGGGATGAGGGTAACCACGGCGACAGGCATGTGCTGGATGAGGGTAACCGTGGCAACAGGCATGTGCGGGATGAGGGTAACCATGGCAACAGGCGTGTGCAAGACGAGGGTAACCATGACGACAGGCGTGT
>NW_009187507.1:0-255 GCF_000690835.1 Fulmarus glacialis
CCCCTCAACACCCCCACTGAAATTCCCCAAAAATGCAACCTTTTACCTCAAATACTCCCACAATCCTTCTCAAACTCTCCAAAAACGTGACTTTTACCTCAGATCTGCTCTAAATCTCCCCTCAAACTCCCCCGAAACGCCATTTTTTTGCCTCAAATCCCCTCACAAACTCCCCAAAAATGTGATTTTTACCCCAAATCCCCTCAGAAACTCCCCCAAAATGCGATTTTTACCTCAAATTCTCCTGCAGCCCCC
>NW_009187507.1:1017-1300 GCF_000690835.1 Fulmarus glacialis
CAAATCCCTTCACTAACACCCCCAAAACAGGACTATCACCCCAAATCCCCTCACAGCCCTCCCAAACTCTCCAAAAACGTGACTTGTTACCTCAAATCTCCCCTTAAACACCCCCAAAATGCTATTTTTTTTACCTCAGATCCCCTCACAAGCTCCCCCCAAATGCAATTTTTACCTCCAATTCTCCCACAGCCCCCTCAAGCTCCCCAAAACTGCGACTTTTACTCCAAATCTCCTCAAATCTCTCCTCAAAGTCCCCCAAAACACGACTCTCACCTCAAGA
>NW_009187508.1:0-5101 GCF_000690835.1 Fulmarus glacialis
GCTGAACGGGCGCCGTCGAGTGCAATTACGACTCTGAAATGTACTTTCCTGTGAATACGTTCCAGTACCGGCTAATATATGCTCTGATATTGGCACAGCTTTCGCTAATATTCCTGCCAGCGAATTCTCTGCTCTGCTTGAATATTCATGGGAAGCGAATGTGAAGAGAGGCACGAGCCTAAATGAGGTGAGTTCATTTAAAAATTCAGGCTCAAAATTCAGCGGCTATTTCTTGCAGCACTCACTCAAGCGTTAGCTCCCGCACTCTATTAATTTGAGTCTGTGTTTCGGACTTCTGAGCAAATTTTCTGCGTTTCTCCCTCACTGAATCTGCAAACTCTTCCCCCCTCAAGATCAGTAGCTTTGTATAAAAACAGCAACTCTCCATGCTGAACTTTGCAGTCAAAGGATTTGTTTTCCCTGACTCTTATTTAAATTATTCTGCCTTCACCTCCTCGTGCATGGTTCAGAGCGTGCGGTGGCTCTGCACTGGGATTGAAATGATTCTTGCTTAGGCAAACTCTCATTTGAACTTGTCAAAGGAATTCAGTGTGTTTGTAATTAAATGCCTATCACACCTTCTTTAACCTCGCTTACACGAAGTCAAAGCGCTAGAAAAGCCTGTAAGAGGCAGGAAAGGCTCATTTGCACCTTGAAATGCCCGTGTTTTCAGAGATCAATGCTGTCTGTATGGAACAAAACTATAAGCAACTTTCAAGTGCTTTTTTTTATGTAGTGCCTCTTTTACATATTGGATTTATGTCTGATTATATAGTGACTAAGGTGCAAGATAATAGGAAAGCAGCCTGTAATACATTAACTCCTTCACACATGCAGTGCCTCTAACACGTCTCAGCTATGCTTTCTTAGCTCACTCGCTCCTAAATACAATCACACCCAACTGGATGATGGAAAAGAAACGCTACTGTTACAAAGCCAAGTGTAGGAAGTTTAGACTGTATCAGAATTAGGGTAATTAGTGTTTGCATTAGGCTGTTTCTCAGCCTACCACAGTTTCCAGGCACGGGAGTGGCAGGGGAGGCAGGAGGGACGGCTGCTCTCCTCCTCTTCCTCCCGGGAGGTGCCGTCAAGGCAGGACAACTGCCCGACTTTGTCCTTGCCCTCTGGCTCCGTGGCGGCTCAAACCACGCTGCATCCTTGAGCCCACGCTGAGCTGGGAATTGAGCAAGCCCAAGCTTTGCCCAGCTCCCGCTCTGCCCACGGGGCTGCCGGGGTCAGCGGGAAGCAGGTACCTCGGTAATTGTCCGTGAGCCACTTGTGAAAAGCTATGAAATTTCCAATTAGCTTGGAAAAAGTGTAGATAAGCGTGTAATTCTCAGTCCAAATTGAATCAAGCATCCAGGCATGCTCTTCCCTCACCGCTGTGTTACATCCACCACCACCATCTTCCCTCCGCATTGTTTAGCATAGGACATTTTTCTTTTTAATTGGTGACAGACATTATCCTTGTAGCTCAAACTTTGCTAGCAGATGGAAGGAAGGTGCTGCCTTCTTTATTTGATTTAAAGAAAGGCTTTGCTGTTGTGAGGATCTAATGCATATGCTTTTTTGGGTTTTCATAACCCCTCCCATGCCAGGCTGGCTAGGGCAGACTGGCTTTAGGCTGCTGCAGCAGAGGAAAGAAGGAAGCTTAATTTGAGATACAGCATCTCATTGACTCGAGGAGGGGAGTCCTGGACCTGGCTCATTGGGAAGCTCTGCCAAAGGGTTTGCATTAGAAACGCATTGACACTGCTGAACGTAGGAAACCGAGGGAATATTAATGGCCCCTTTATTAAAAATCTCAAAGTCCATTTTGGATCCCGAGTAGATTAGAGATCAGGAGACAAAAACTGTGCTGTTGCATATGCAACATGGAATTTGTGCAGCCAGCCTGCGCCAGACGAGGGACATCCCATGCTGACGGGCGCCCACGAGAAGGGCCAGACCCCAGCTCTGCAGTGCTGCTCACAGCTCCCAGCCAGAGCCCCAGGAGATGCTGAGTGCAACACAAATTGGAAAACCTGCTCCGAAAATAAATAAACGATGCATCAGGCCTTGGCTTGCCCCACTGGAGCAGTGTCTCGGGTGCTTGGAGGTGGCATTTATAGAGGTAGGTACCCATTGAAACTGCCATTGCTCTCTCTGCTCGGCACAAAGCAACCCCATCCTTCCCACCTGGAGTGAGTGCCCTTTCCCAAGGCTTTCTGATGCTTGCCACCTTTCAATATTTAGCAAACAAGCCCCAACACAGACCCTTTTTTATTTAATTCTATCCTAGTACGAAACTGTGAAAAATGTCCAAATCGCAGGGATGGCCAGGGAGCCCGTTCCACCCCAGCTCAGTTCCTTTCCCAGCGCTGAGCTTATCCGAAGAAGCACTGATCAATTATTTTTCTGTCTATGCAGCAATTGCTCCTAATTGCTGTCTCCATTGCGCGCCTTCTGGTTTCGAGCATGGCTAGTGGGAGGTTTGTGCTCGGCTTGAAAGGATGCAGGCTCTCAATGATCAGAGAAAGCGCCAGTGAGCTGAAAGTTCACAAAGCGATGCCCTTGTTTCTGATTTCCAGTGTGAACTTCTCCCATTTGCGGCTCCTGCAATTTAATAACGCGGGGGGACCCAGAGCCGGGGGGGGAAGGTTGCAGGGTGGGTGATGGTTCAGCTGCAAAGCCGTGGTGGGGTTGTTAAAGCAGACTTTTGGGGGCAAGCAGGCGTTGGACCAGGGTTGCTGTTCGAGGTAAAATGTGTTGGGATGGTGCTTAGAAATCTGCATGCAAAAAACTACGGTTCATCTGGTGAGTTCACCCTCCTGCTGTACTCAGCAATCCCACCACCGTATTACCCGGAGCCACCGGCTCTTCCCCAGTGGTGTATTGGCAAATACCGGGGCAGGCACCAAAATGCTGATGTCTACAGCAACCGTTCTCTCCAGCACAAACACTGCCTGTGTGGTGGGACAGCGCGGTGGCATCAGCATCCCCTGCACTTTCAGCAGAGGCTTGGTTTTGCTTCAGCGTTCGTGTAATAGCAGGAGAAACCTGGAGCCTGCGAGAATCTGCCTTATGCCCCAGGAAATTCAGCTTGGGCCAGGTGGAAGCTAGTGTCAGGTCACCCTGTCTCGAGGTGGCCTTTGCCAGCGAGAACAAAAGCCTTGGTGGGACAGCCCCGGCAGCGATGGCCATGGGTCGTGGTTGGGACAGGACTCCAGATGGCTGCCTTGGTGGGCTCCAAGGGCAACGCAGAGCTGATGAAGTGGGATCGACCAGTAATTTTGGAGGCAAAGCCCTGTGATGGAGGTATAGGGCTCCTCAGCTGAGCTTGTTGCTGTAAAGAGCTGGAGGAGAACTCACCTTCATTACCAGCCCGCTTCCTCCAGCCATGGGTCTCATTCAGCGGGCTGGATTCGGACCTGCTGCTTTGGCCGGTGATGCCTGTGGTGGGACGGTGAGAGACTGGGAAGGGCTGGAGGAAGGGGCTGGTGGCCTTTCCCATGCTCCCATGGCTGTATGCCCTGATTTTCCTGTGTAATTCCATGGAAATGGAGATGATTGTCTGTGGTTAACTGGATGAGTTTTGATGGAGAGCTTTGATCCTGTCAGAGGAGATAGGAGAGTGATGAAAAGAGAAGAGAGTGCCAGGAAGGGAGCGGGAAGGTGAGAAGCGCCGTCGAGATGCTCCCGGCAGACTGGGAGGAGGTGATGGGTGCGGGGGGAGATGTTTCCCACCGCTGCTCAAATAGGCAGGGGGAGGATGGGAGCTCGGTCTCCTTCTCAGGGCGAGCTTTCTCTTAAACCTAAGCTGTGATTTCCACCGGTGCCGTCAGATCAGCCCGCGAAACGCTGTCAGAAAGGGCAGTTTGACATCAATTACTGCAGTCCTGTCTCTCCCTGCTTTCGCAGCAGCCTGTGCAGTGCATTTCGGAGACAGATGTGTTTGACTCGCAAACCTGGTGTAGAGCAGAATATTAGGCAGTGTGTTGGGTTTGGGGGTGCTCCGCATGTTTTAGTGGGAACTAAGACACTGAATGAGCTGGAGGCAACGGCCTCAGTGAGGGATGAGCTGCCCAAATCCCTGTTCATGGGGAGCTCTGGAAATAATAACTGGCAACACTCAGGACGTGGGGACCAAGCAGGCAGGTGCTGCCAGCCCCTCTTGGAGCCAGTTGCCTTGTGCTTTTATTGAATCCTCCCAAAATGAAGCATCAGGCATCCACGGGCTCATGGTTGTTGATAGCAGTGCCGGGTGTGCAAATCCCCTGGGAGCTGAAGGATAAATAAATGCAATGCAAAATAATTAATATTAGCTCTCCCTTCTGACCTTCCTCTCTTTGCAGGGGAGAGCTGGGGAGTGCTCTGCGTGGGGGTCTCACTGCATCTTCCTCCAGCGCGAAGCCCGGGGTTATCCCGCAGCGGCCACCGTCCTGCCTCGCGCTCGGCTTCCCCGGCTGCGGTGCATCCCAGAGGATGAAGCAAAACTTGTCTGAATCAGATCTTTTTTAAAATGCAACCTTGACACCCCCACACTTTAATACAGCACTTCAGTTCTCTGCTGGAGGTTTTGTAGTGGAGGCTTCTAAAAAAAGGGGAATTTCTGGCATTATTTACAGTTAAAAAGATTGGGTTTGACACATTTATGGCTGAGACGATAAATATGACTTACGGCAAATCAATTTACTGCATTTGACTGTGACATCCACGCTGCCAGGTATTTGATTGAGAATTGACGGGGTTATTTCCCGGAGGGCTGGGAGATGCCGCTGCCATTGGTGGTGTGGCCGTCTGGGGTCCGGCCTGGAAAACCACGACTCTTCCACGTGCCGAGGGCTCAGCCGGCCCCGGCCGTGCCTCTCCTGCTCCTCCCAAACCCTGGGTATCGCTAGCAGGGCCTGCGGCGGGATGAGGCTGAAGCGGTCCCTTTGCGCTGAGTTGGCACCATTTGCTCATCTTCCCCAAACTTTGGGGTTTGTTTTCCCCCCCCCCCCCGCCCCTTTCCTTAGAGCCCATTTGGATATCGGAAAACAGAGATGTTGAAAACGGAATTTATGCTGCAAAGCAAAGTGGTACAGATAAGGGGGGCGAGGGGGGAGCTAGGAAGGCAGCC
>NW_009187508.1:5176-15986 GCF_000690835.1 Fulmarus glacialis
AACGTTGTATTTTCCTCCTGACTGATACATTGGCTGCAATGACAGCTTACACCGAACCGGCTGTGCACGAGGCTTATTTACCCTCCACAGACGCCTTCCCGAGATTGACAGTGAATTATTCTGCACCTTGAACTGCTACTCAGTTAATGCAATGCAAATTTTGCCTCTTTATTAAAAAATGATATTTTAAAAACATGCAGATTATTTTTTCTATGAAAGGGGCTAGAGGCTTTTCCGAGATGGAAAAACCAAACCATCTTTAAAAATTTTAGTAAACTCTACCTTCCAGCTGCCTTGCTTTTCCCTAACCACAGCGGCAGTGGAGTGTGGATGTTAGGCGAGAGCTGATGGATGGAGGTGCCCTGCGCACTCCCTTCGCTGTTGGAGGAGAACTGCTCGCCCTGCCTGCGAGAGCCGCCCTGCATTCCCAGTGCCCGCTCTCTTTTCCAGTTACACTGCTGAAAAGTCATTTGTCTGCTTCTCTCTGAAACACTTTTTGGGGTCCTGGCGGTCAAAACCAGACAGGAGCAAAGATCAAGGCATAAAACTAGAGAGAAATGCCCCGGGTGCTCACGGGGCAGCTGCCAGGCTGGGTCCGCAGCTGTAGGGGATGCTCATTCTCGGACACGTGTGTCCACGAGCACACACGTGTTCAGGAGAAGCTGTTACCAGCAGGCAAGTTTATGTGGATGCTGGTTTGCTCGTGCCCCGCGGCACGGCTTCGGTCCCGCTTCAACCTCAGCTTGGGAACTACTTTGGCAAAATCATTGCTAAACGAGGCTTTTAGCAGCGTGCGGTATGGAAGGCATCCAGGTTGTGGTTTTCCAAGGTAACAGCCAAAGGAAAGGAAAAAAAAAAAGGTAAGACTGAGCTTTTGTTAAGTAATTAAAGAATTCAGGCTTGCTGAAAGCCCCAGGGCTGTGCTTCTGCGGCTGATCGGGAGTCTTTGTTTGCACGAGGCTGGTAAACAATTTGCAGTTCTTGGCAATAACCTGAATTATGTTGTACAAAAAAAAGAAGTTGAAAACGCTGGGTTTATAGAGTTACTTCAGAGCAGGAAGAGGAATGAGGGAGGGGCTGTCCGAGGGGGGATGGCATTCACCGAGGTCAGTGTGAAGATGCTTCTCTAGCTCTGTCCACGGGATGCCTTTAGGTAAATAAATAAAGTTCAGCAAGAGCAGAGAGCCCAGGATTAATCGGCGCCGGCGCTCCTTCCTTCAGACTAGGTCTAGCCACTGCTTTCTAAACAGCGGGGCTCGATGCACAAAACATTAATATGCTCTGTATGTATCCTGGCTGTACGCTTACAGCCCAGAGATTTGCATGCTAAATCTATGCTCCTGGAGCCTCTACACCCACATCTTTAATTAAGCAATGCCCCGTGTTTCTGCTCTATAGGATAAGTGAATATATGCAACTCTAATGCACAGGAGATAATTTTGTAATGATTTTGCTGTTTGTTTAACTGAGGAGGAAGTTAACTCGGTGGGTTAGCCTTACCGCAAGCTACACTTTGTTGGAAAAATATATAAATAAAGCAAGCTGCAATTTCCCAGCTGACTCGAGCTGCCAAGACGGCACCTTCACCGGCGCGTGGGGGAGAGGAGGGTTATCGGGGAGGCCGTAGCGCTGCTCTTGTCTCCTCTCGGTAGGGCCAGCCACTGCCTGGCCAGGGTTAGCCCAGCTCCAAAGGTCTGCACGGCTTTGGTTTGGGGCACAGTTGGGGTAAGGGGAAACGTGAAAACTGGAATAAAACCAAGAAGCGCATCTAAAATATACACTGCATTGCCCAACCCTCCGAGGGGTTTGCAGCGGAGGCTGGGGGAGCACGTCCACCCTGAGCTGGGGGCACCCGTTGGTGCTCCAGCCCCGCAGCCCTGTGTCCCAGCATCCCGGCCATGCCATGCCGTGGGGTCCCCACCGGTGCCTGGCCTGCCACAGGGGTCCTGCCTCAGGTACGGGATGGCAGGCAGGCGGACGCTCACTTACATCCCCTTCAGTCCTGCAAATAGACTGAGAAAGCTTTGTGGACACCTCCTAGGAGGAGATGCTTCTAGGAGAGTCTCATTTTTAGCACCGTCCAACCTTGGGTCAAGTGGTGTTTGATAGTGTGGTAAAGGACACGTACTCCATGGCCTTTGCAAAGCCAGAGGAGGTGGTTTTTTTCTTAGACACGACAACCAAGACTCAAAAAAAGCTTCTAGAAGAGACACCCTTCCTTACCACACTGTGAAAAAGATCATCTGAATTAACATGAGCTTCTTGGTTATTAAACAGAAATTTTAAATGGGAAGAAAATTCTGCAGTGACTGCTAAATTGTGTGTCAGCAGAAAGGGAGAAAAAGCAACGTGTGTCATTCCTATTATCATCTTGAAATCCATCTTCCCTCTACATGCCATGACAGTGGATAATCCCCGATACGATGCCTGAATCACTAATATTTGCAGAGGCAGGATTCTTATTTTGGAAGAATTTTGCTCTGCATATCTTACCCCCCACCTTGGAAATATGGTTTGAGATTATCTGAAACGCTGTTCCTAGGGGCTGAGTTTTGCCGTTGGTGGCAGCAAACTCTGAAGTCCAAGGTGCCAAGAGCTTATTGGAATGCCAGGTCACTGCCGGGGTGCGAGGGGAAGGGCCCTCTCTGTCCTGAGGTTTGAGCTGTCGTGTCCTTACGTGCTGTGTGCCCAGCTGCGGGGTCAGACCTGGCAAGGACATGGGATGTTTTTGTTACAGAAAAGTGGGGCCAAGGTTGGTCAGGATGAGGGTGAAATGGCAAATATGTGTGCCCAGGGCTGCAGAAGCGCATCTTCAAAAAGAAAAAGAAAATCTGTGCTGCTTCTTTCTTGCCTGTGGACAAGCACAGAGATCAAACGCGAATGCCAGGGCGTGATAAATTTTGCAGCACCTGTGTTTTCTTAACCCCTCGGTTGCACTAGATGCAATTGGATGCTTTGCTGTGACGGATTACATGCGAAATGCATGAGGACGCTGCTGAGATGGGGCTGCAGCTCCCGCAGCTCCTCCTCGGGGCAGGGGGCCCCAGCTCTTCCCGGGGCTGTTGTTGACACCTCGATGGTGGGACAGCCCAGCTCCAGGGTAGGCTCACCGCTCCGTAGGGTTTATCATGGTCATTAGCCAAGCGGCATAGGGTGGACAGCCTCACGCTGGTGGGAATTTAAAACAGGGCGTCGTAATTAAGTGGTAACGCACTGTATAAGTCAGTTTGTTAGCTTTGGGACTCAGTTATGGTCCGTCACAAGTCTGCTCTCCAGCAGACGTCCTGGTGGGTCAAGGACAACCGCGTGCCCTCGGCCTCCAGCTCCCCCTGCCCCGTAGGACGGGCACGAAGCAGGGAAGCGGTGGCTGCGTTCTTGGTAACAGCTTTGGATTTCCAGACCAGGCTTTGGTACTTTCAAGGTGAAACGGAGCTGCATGTGCTGGGTATCACTCAGCAGGCAGGTTTTGGAGTCTGCGCGCATGCAATGACTTTGCACCGACACACGGGCTGTGGGAGAGGGACCGGGGTGGTTTTGTTTGCAGCTGAGGGGTCAAGACACAGGAATGAAGTGAGTGGTGGAGAACCAGATCTTGTGTGTGCTCTTCTTTGCATATGGCACTGAAAAAATTTGGACCAACTCCCTCCTTCAGCAAAACAACCTCAGTGCTAATAAATCTCCTCCCAGACCCCCATTCTGCTCCGCCTGACAGGCGGCAGGAGCACAAAGATGGCCAGGAGGAGAAAAATGCAGAGGAGAGAGTAGTACAGGGGGAAAAAACCCCAAGCTAATGATGTAGACATTTGTGCAGAGGTTAAAAATGAAGCAATAAAACCTTTACAGAAACTTCTAAATGCTTCTGCAGCCACACACTGCAGCTCAAAGCAGGGAATAAATAAGAGAAAACGCAGCGGGTTGTGGGCAGAGGCAAGCTGACAGAGCCATCGCTCCTCCCGAGCGCAGCTTCGGCAGCGGCAGCGTGAGAAATATGTCCCCGTGGTGTCCCCATGGCCCCCGGCAGCTCCCCTTCCTCCCGGCTGGAAGAGTGGAGGCTTGGGGTTTCCTAACGCCTCTCGATGGGTTTGGCCATCAGATGGGGAGCAGGAGGGATGATGCATGAGCCGAGTTTGCCGGGTCTCTGCAGCTTACAACAGACTCCCTGGCCGGCACGACAGCCCACATGGTGAGTATGGTGGTTTTATGTTCCTCGGCAGCCTGGCAAGGGAATTAAAGCTTGTGTGTGGGTTGAAGGATTTATCTTCCACCCTTTGGAAAGCCTCTGAGAGGAGCTCTGTGGGGGGAGCAGGGCGGTGGGTGCATGTGGGACATGTCCTGGTTGGATGTGAGGAAAGACAAGAAGGAAAGAGGGACTCTGGGTGCTCATGACTTTTCTGCTGTGGTGATGGAGGGGAAGGGCTCAGCTGGGGGCTGGGAGGCTGGGGAGGGAGCAGAGCGCTCTGCAAAAGGGGTATCGGAGGCTGTTGGGTGGCCCAGTCCACTTGCCCGGTGTCCCCATGGGTGCAAACACCCCCTGTCCCGGTGATGCCCAGGGGGGGTCAGCAGCTCCTCAGCTACAGGCGGGCTGGGGTCTTCCCTGGAATTTGGAGTGGGGAGAGACAAATTCAGCCCATGTCTCCTCCACGATGATGCAGAGCTTGATGGTCAAGACCAAAGGGCTGGCTTTAAAGTTGAGCCAACACGAGGGGCTCTCTGAGGGTGTGTGTGGTACAGCAGGAGTTTGCCCAGGTCCAGCTCTTCCCCTTGCGCAGGAACCACCCGCGAAGTCGAGCAGGACTCCTGGGCAGAGGGAAAAAGGTGTGTACAGACAGGGGTAAAAGCCCACGAGCTGAAATCCCCCAGCACGTGCTCCTGGAACAAGGTTCAGTCAAGGCGAGGGGGAATTCCCACCCGTGCAGCAGCCATCTGATGGGTAGGAACGGCCGCTGTCTTTCAAATGGCTTTAAGTGGCTCAGTGTAATGGGGCTGGGTTTATCCTTTTACTCTGTGCCTAGGGGGGATTTGAGCTTTATCCCGCTTCCTAAGCTTGAGAAATTTATGTAGCTAACTTTCTGTTCTTCGGGCTGATTTCCTCCCTTTTGCGTGCCTTCAGGAGAAGGTTTCCTTCATCTTTTCCTTCCCCGGCACCATTTCACTGCACTCTCCTGCCCCGAAGAGCTTCGGTCACTCTTGTGATGAAGGAGAGCAACGATGAAAAATGATGTTTTTGGAGCACATACCTGTTAGTAAGGCATGGAGGATCCTTCAGCCCTGCCTTTGCTGTGGCTGTGTCTGGACCAGGGACGCTGTGGCAATAAGCTAAAGCCCAGTTAAAGCCCAGCATTTCACTGGTCCACAGCAGCGCTGCATTGTGGACTCCTCCACAAAGAGGTTGTCCAGATGCTGGGGGAGAGCAGGGAACAACTCATGGGAGGACAGGGATGACTCCACTTTCTATCTCCCAAGGCTTTCATGCTGTTAGCACCAACAAGGATTTTCTTAGCTGCGTCTCTGATTAGAGGTGCCAAAGATGTTGTTAATTCATCACTGAATTTCCAAAGGCAGAGATCTGCTGCTGGGAATGCAGTCAGACCTCCCCAGCTCCCCGTGCACCTCCCTCCTCCCGCCCTGCTGGACTTTTTTCCGATGAGCCGGTGGCCCCAGGCATCCCCCCATGCGCGGCAGCATGAGGCTGCCCGGAGAAGGCAGGAGGTGGAGGGAAAAAAGCTTTTTATCCAAATGAGCTGCAATGTAGAGCCAGGGGGTCTCTCCGGTCAATGCCCCTCCTGGCAATGCCGGCAGGAGCACTGGATCATCCTGCCCGCACCGTGCTGGGGCTCCTGACCGATGGCCGAGTCCAGCCCCGCTCCGAACCTCCGCTTTATAACTGAGTGTGCAAAAGAGAGGTGAGCGTAGCACAGCTTTCCAGGAAGTTATTCTGCAGCCTCTGCAGATGAACTCACCGACTCCTTAGCTTAAGGCCTGAGTAAAAAACTAATTATTCAGACCTAAGCTTAAATCTGCTTCCACAAAGATGGATTTGTGACTCTTGCCACCTTCCCCTAGAGGATTGCAACCTCATTTTGTTCCTCATGAACTTCTGCCGAGATGTAAAATAACAACAATCTTGAGACCTAAAATCGCTGAAGGATGGATTAAATTATAATGCAATCAGTCCGAAAGACCTTCTGTCTGCAAGTAGCAGCATTAGGCTGTCCTGGGAGCGGGCAGCCGTGCGCTGCCTGTGCAGGATTACCCAGCCCGCCCAGCCTCTTTGTCTTCACCAGGAAACTGCGTTTCTTGGGCAGAGAGATTACATTATCAGCCGCCGACTGTGTTCCTCGGGTGCCTTGGCATCACCCTGCCTAGGCCAGAACTCTCTCTGAGAAGAGCTATATAAACCCGCAAAAAAAAGAGACCCAGGCGGCAATGAATATTTCGAGGTCTGCAGCACATTGCCGGGGAAGGATTGTTTCCAACTTGCCATCTCTGCGCGGACTTTAAATCACAACTTGAGAAGCAAGCCCTGACTGGGGGCTGTTAATATGTGTTTGTATAGGATTTAGCATAGCAGGGCTCCAATCCCCACTGAGGCTTTCAAGAATAAGCTCCTATAAATAACTAGGACGGAGCCCATGGGAGGATTTTCAGGCATTTGACATACCCCGGGCCGTGGCCTCGCAGCCCTCGCACAGCTCGGGGAGCAGCTGGGAGAGCAGGAGCCGCCCGGCCGTGACGGACGCTGCGGGGTCCTGCTCCCCGTCCCGCAGAGCCCTCACCCCGGGGGTCCAACATGCGGCTCCCCCAGATGCCCCGTGCCACTGCGTCTCGCAGGGCAAACGGGGCTTATTTCTCCAGCAGCGACTTGGGGCTCTGGTGGGGTGCTGGACGGTAACCTCATAGGAAACAAGTTGTTTCACAAGTGCCGATGCAAAGAGACGTTGGGTTCCTCACGGTTCCTTGTAGCTGGCTGCAAGTCCTCTTGGAGGTTTTATCCCAGTTCGGGGCAGGTTTAAGGTCTCTCTGCCTTGGTGACTCTTTTTTGCCTATATAAATTCTGTTTTATCTGCTCCTTGAATGAAGCATCTGAGCTGACAAAGCTCTCCTTTGGCCCCTTATTTTTCACAAAAGGTTCAGGGACTTAATTTTCTTTCTGGCTTTGTCCAATTTGGCTGCTCCTCGTCAACCAGTTCAATGGTCTGCGCAGAGCAGAAGGGAAGCAGGGGAAGGGGATGCAGGCAGAACAAGGCTGCTTTTTTCTTAAGAAATCCTGTTAAAACCACATCTCCTTTCTGGATATGACCCAGTGTTGCCCTCTGCTCCATGCTCAGCCCGCAAACGAGCCTCAGCACCATTCGGCCGTGCTTATTAGGATGCTTTGAGGAAAGTGAGCCTTGAGGACCCTGCCCTGATACACTCCTGCAGAAGGTAGGCTGAGCCTGGCCTTGGCCCTTTGGCTGTTCATCTGTGTTGTTCCTACGCAATGAAATTGAGAGTTTCTCTTAAAAAAACCCTCTTCTGCCTGGGCTGAAGTTTGGAGGTTTACCACAGCCTCCCCCAAGAAGGAGGGAGCCCAGACGATGGGGACTGAGCTTCCACCTGCAGAGGGGTGGCATGGCCAGGGGCTCCCCCAACGGCTGGATGCCATTTCCAATTTATCTGAAGTCTCACTTTTTTGGTTCTTTGCTAAGTCTGCTTAAAAGTTGTTTTCTGTAGGGTTGTTTTGTGGTTTGGTTTTTGTTTTGTTTTGGGTTTTTTGTTTGTTTGTTTGTTTGGGTTTTTTAAAAATTATTTTCTGTGAGGAGGTTGCTGTGCTGAAATGGTGTTTTCTTTGCAAAATGGCAAGTTGTGCCGGTCCCCCCCTCCTGTTGCACGTGCAATTGCCTCGGTGCCACCGGGGCCCTTCCGCGGCTGCAGAAGTATAAGAACAAATGGGAGCGACAAGCAGTGAACTGAAGCAGGACAAATGGAAACCCAAGATGCTCAGTGAAATATTTAGCGAACCATTTTTAGCAAGGGAAAGCTTGTTCCTCTTCTATTTATTATAAGCTTTGGAAGCGAGGACCTGCCTGCTTGCAGAGGGCTGAATACCTGCAGTAAAGCCTTGCTCTCTATTTGCACATTTCCTTGCATTAAGGCAAGGAAGATGATAAAATGCTTTTGATCAAAAGCACTTAAATAGCAGAAGTCTCCTGTACAAGCGTATTTTCCTGCTCTGATGTACTTAGGAGCATGTCTCAGTCCGGGCTCGGTGGCTGTGGTGACGCGTGGCACACGGCGGTGGTGGCACCTCGCGCTGGCAGGCCTGGCACGGCCCCTCCTCGGGAGCGGGAGGTAATGCAGGTTTCGTGTCAGCCTTGTCCCGGCTCCCCCGAGCCAACGCGGCCGCTGCGCTGCAGCGACGTTTGGTTGTTCTGGGATGGATATTTGCTCGCAGCTGCACGTCTTTTACAAGGGCACAAATGTAATGTCAAAAGAAACCACTTTGGTAATGTACTCAAAAGTTAAATATTTTATACAGTACTATAGTGATGCGATGTATTGCCTTCTTGACATACTTTGCTTTTTGTCCAAGGTCTGAAGTTTGGGGCCGTTTGCGGGGCTGGATTCCTGCGTCCTCTCCTCTCCGGGGCCTCGTGTGCCTTTTTGACAAGGCGCCGAATTTCTTTCTGTCTCTGCAAAATGGTAAGAGCAACTCAATCGCAATTCCTGGAAAACTGTGAATTCTGATTATACGCTGGTTATTGTTTTAAGCTCTCAAGATCAATAGCACTATATTAAAGCAAGGTACCTGGTCCTTCTCAAGGTGCAATGTGAAAGGAGGTTCGTGACGATAAATGTACAGCAGCCTGCGCTGCTGAGTCTTGACATAAATGTACATAGCTAACATATATGTCTAATATATGTCTAATTTGCACTTACTGATACCCCAGCTGTAGTAACTGGGTGATGAGTGACCGCCTTAGCAACTTCATCTTAGGCATTTGCAAGACGGCGTGCGCTCTGGAAAGCTCGGGCTGTAAACCAAGATATCTACAAGATATAAAATGTATCCGACGGCTTTAAGCAATCAGCAGAGTGTTTGCCTTCGACCAAACCCAAAGCACTTGCACAGCACCAACGTCACCGTCTCACCAGCACAAGACATTGTCAGTGGTGTCTGGCACTGGTTTTTATCCCGCCTCATACATCCACCTGGGGAAAGCTGTGTGGGGTATGGCAAGACACTCCACCCCCGCCTTGCCCGTGCCACGAAGCCCGGTGATGGGATGTTAAAATTAAACCCTTGATGAAAAGAGCTGGGTCTCGTGCGTGGAGAAATGAGCGCTCAAAGGGCGTTTTTGCAGAGGGCTACAAATGCTCCTCGCATTACCTGGCGATTATGTTCCAATCAATATGGTTTTCACAGACCAGGATTAGTTATGTCACCTTTTGTACTCCAAGGGAACTCAAAGTACTTCATAAAGTAACGAGTTTAGCTATAGATAGCACAGGTTAATGGCGCGGCCATTATGTACTCAGTGATAAAGCTTACTCGGATATTATAAATCTGGTTTATTAAGAATGGAAATATTGACAGAGACCCGATTCTGTCTTATTCCTTCTACAGCCTCCCAGGGATTTTTGACAATCCACTTCTGGCAGCTTCCAGCACAGATAGGGAGAGACCAATCTCTCAGAGGAAAACTGCTATTTTGGGGTAAGCGTTAACTCATTGATTTATATTTGCAAACATTTGCAAATGTTTGGAGGCTAAAATGGAGGCAGGATAAGCATAAACCAGGGGGGCTGTGCTAATTCTCCAAACCAAGGTTTGAACTACTTTGCAATGATGCTGGCTGGACACGGCCAGCCCGGCTCTCCACCCTTCCCGTCTCACCTCCCAGCCTGAGCATCGTGCAGGCCTGCCCGACTCGGTTTAAATTGCTGCTGAGTGTTAGATGATGATTCTTCCGTAGTTTTATTACCAGATCTAAAGGTGGATTTTTAAAGGTGTACATGACAAGCAAGCATCCAGCACCAGGGAAGTCCACAGCATCGGATCTTGCTCACCAAGGAAAATGTACCGGGAGCATCCTACACAGAGCGATTTAACGACTAAAAATGCCCCTAATGGCAGCTGCTGCTTTAAATGAAATTCCCGCAGGAGGCGCAGGTTCTGCTCGGTGAACAGGCCCTTCAGCAGGCAGCCCCGTCCCCCGAGCGGGAGGAGGAGAGGTTGCTCAGGAGGACGCGGGAGCGCTCGCAGCCTCGGCCAGTGCCGGGGGCTGCGGGAGCGGCTTGGGCAGCTCCCCCATTCCCCTGCCCGCAAACCCATGGCGTTACTTAAAGCAAGGTTTCCCCTTCCAACCCTGTCAGCCCAGCGCAGCTCACCAAAGGTGGTTCAGAAAAGTTTTGGGGTCATTTGGGTTAGGCCAGCTTAAAAAAACCACCTTCCCGAGGAGGCGGATGAAACGTGTCGACTGAGGCGGCCCTCTTCCCGCTCCTCTCGTCTCCATCAAGAGGGGGCTGGATGGTGGGCAACAGCGGGGAGGGCAAACCTGCCCGCAAGCCACGGCCCTTTCAGAAAAAAACCCAGGAGTAGCCAGGAGGTTGCATTAAATTTTTATTTTTCAGCCCTGGCCATTGCAGGAGGCCCTTGTCATCATGCTGGAGCTGCGGGCTGGTCCTTGTGTGCCCATCGTGGGGAGACTCTGCCATCACTCTCAGCCACCCCCCCGCCGCTGCCTCCCCGCATGCAGAAAAGCATTGGCAGCAAAAAAAAAAAAAAAAAAAAAAAATCTTATTAAAAAAAGGTGGGGCGCGGGAGGGC
>NW_009187508.1:16231-19986 GCF_000690835.1 Fulmarus glacialis
CGCGGCGGGCTCGCTCCCTGCTCGGGAGCTGGTCCATCCCGCTGCTGGGTGGGCAATCCCAGCTCCCCGACTCCGGGGTTCAGCCTGGGAGCACCCGACCCCAACCCTTTCGGCATCCAGTGCCCTCCCTGCTTTGCACTGATGTACAAATCTTTAATGGCTCGTTAACTCTGTTCCCCCACGCAGGATCTGCCCTGTGTGGGAAAGGAGGACGGCGTCAATAATAACCCGAGCATCGCTGCTGCCGCCGGAGCAGAGGGCCGCGGCCGTGCCCCGGCCCCTCGGGGTACCCTCGCTTGCCCTTAGAGCCTTTCAGTTTGCACCGCGATTAAGAGAGATGCTGCTGCGCTGGCTAACGAGTGTGCGGGGCGTGGTGCTGCTGCCGCTGGGGCTGGAGGAAGCGCCAGGACTATTTTCAAGGTAACTAGTCAAAGGAGTTACTTAGCTGGGCACGCGGTTCCCACAGGTGTCCGTATGTCCCCGCATCCCTGGTCTGTCCCACAGACATCTTGGTCCTTTGCAGCACTTCCGACCCTGCTTGGAAGAGGGAGACGATTGCTGTGCAACAGAGCTGATCACAGGGTCTTCCTCGCAACAAATCTGCATAACAATAATAATCATCATCATCCAGGAAAAGAAGCCAAAGCTCCGTCTCAGGGCTCCTGTTAGCACCAGTACATGCTAACGCTGGGCAGAAGGGATGCGCACCCCGAGGGACGTGAAGGTAGAAGTGCTCAGCTCCAGCTCACTCGCGGTGTCATTAGTTATAGCCAAGCAAATTTTTCTGCATACATGGAAGGAATTTGAAAAAAAAAAAAAAAAAAAAAGGACTTTGGATTCTTTTATGTTTTTTTTTTTTAATTTTTTGAGACAAGGAGACAGCTTGGCCAGTGGTAATAAAAGCATTTAATCTTCCCGATGCTTCCTCCACCCAGCCAGGGGCTGTCTCGACAGTAGTGTAATATTGCATATAGAGTTTTGGTTGGTTTTTTTTTTTTTTTTTGTCACCTAGAACTGCTTAATGTGTCTATTAGGTTTTTGTTAAAAGACTGCTCTCTATTTAGAAAGATTTGGGAGAGAAAAGGTCTTGGTAACACATAGGTGTTAGTCTGGAAAACAAAGAAAATTCAGTTATTTCATTTATTAAAAAAAAAAAATATCCCTGCGGCTTCGGTTTGGTATGAACCAAATTCTATTGCAAATTCTGGTGTCTGCCTTTGACTTGGGAGAAAAAAAACCCCAACCCAAGAGCCTGCAATAATAACTGTAATAATAATTGCTATTATTTTTAATTTTGGTACAGAAGTCCATGGATTTAGGGCAGGCCAACTGTTTCCATCAGCTTTGTAAAACTATTCACATGGTCAAAGTTAAGCATGCAGCTAAATCATTTGAGGAACAAGACTTTCTGCGGGCAGATAAGAACCTAATAACATGACGATGAGAGCCCAGACTTCCACAGATAGCAGAAACTAATATTTGTGATGCAACAGCCTTGCATTATTCAGTAGTTAAAGATAATTTTAAGAAACAGAACAGCTTGAGAATTAGCAAAACTAGCAATAAAATATTCTTAGCTGACTCCAGGGGGAAGTAAATTGCCATGTACAGAATTTGCATTCATCTTAATGTTTATTAAAAATGAGACAGCGCTGCTTTCTGCACGCTCGGCTGGAAGAGCTCCTCAGCTTGCTGGAACCGCGCGTCCTTCCCGGCCCTTGCTCGGCCCCGGGCGCCTGCGGGACCTGCTGAGGCCTCTCGCTAACTCATGGCATATGTGGGTTGATGTTGGGTTGAGGGTGATGGAAACCGTACGATCCGCTCAGGCCCTGCAGAAGTCGCCGGGATGACGCGAGCGTTTGCCGCCAGCGTTAATTGCGTGCCAGGCAGTTGTGGCTCAGCCTGGCAGCGGGGTGTTCATGCCCCCTCCCAGGGCTCCTGGTGAAACAAGAGAAGAACAGCCTAAGAAAAGCAAGCAGCTGATGGCCCTGAAGGAGATGCATGCAGAGAAGTGCTGCCGTACTCAGCAATACCAACGTGAAGGCGTTTGCACGCTCTCTTTGCTACACGTGCAGCTGTGTCTGCAGTCATGGCTTTGCTCCTGCATGTGCAGAGAAGGTGGAGAAATACAACTGGAAGCAGCAAGCTCAGGCTTCCTCCGCTGGGCATGAGCTGGTCCAGGGTGCTCAGTCATTCCCTAGACTTTTTTGAACCATTCCTGGGCTGGCTGCTCTTCTGCGTTTTGCAGCTCACGTGCACGAGCTGCAGGGCAGCGGGCAGGCGAAGGGGCCGGACGTCCTGATGCAGCAGCTGCGGCGGTTACCAATGTGCTAGCGAGTCAAGATCCCTGGATGTGCTAAAGATCTTGTGCCACAGGAGCGAAATCGCCACCCGAGTGATTTGCACCAAGTTTAGTGCGGCACAAACGCTTCCACATGGGGCTGCGGGAGGAACCTGCACCACCACCACCACCTCCTCGCTGCTCGAAACAACTACGTGGGCTGAGGGCGAGCCCCGCTTCTTGCTTTAATGCAAATTTCCCCCCCCTAGGTAAGTGCAGAAGCACCCGGGATCTCCCAAAACCCCACTGATGTCTGTGTACGTGGAGCCACAACTGCAACCAGGTCACCATTTACTGGCTCACCGCAAGGGTAAGTCTGCCGTTAGCGGCGAATGAGCTGGGGTGTGCATGGAAGGAAAATGAAATAAAAAACAAAACAACAAAAAAAAAAGCAAGTGAGACTATTCAAAAGGGGGACTTTATTTTTATTACACTGGAGCCAGGCGTCGGTGCGCCAGTTCAGCTTTGATACACAATAAATCAGCAAAGCTGTTACTCAGTTTGGAAACCAAGATTGCAGTGGCACTAAAAACACATTGAAAACATTTACTTTCTTCCCTTTTTTTTTTTTTTCCCTCTTTTGTTTTTGGTACAAAAATGGTACAAACAACAATACAAAATATTTGTGCTGTTGACAGTTACAAAAAAAGGTTTTTGAACTGGGTTAACGGACGCAAACTGCTTTTGCGCTTCAGCGTGAATACAGCAGAAGTCTTCCTTGAGAACAACCACAGTCATGCGGGCTGCTACACAGCTTCTCCATCGTAAAAGGAAACATGCAAAATCATAATTAAAATTAAAAAAAAACAAAAGAGAAAGTGCTCCAATTATACATCTATATGTTGTTGTTTTTTCCCCTATTTGATTTGTAGCTTCAAGCACTAACTACGTTATGTACACATTGTGTGAGCAATTGTATATGGGGTTGGTGTGTACTGGAGAGAACTTTTATTTTCCCCATGAAACTGAGTTAACTTTGCGTGGGAGACACCTACGTTGTCTAGCTGCTGTTTTAAACATACGCATTCATCGTTATACAGCATTCCCCCCCCCCCCAACATTTTTTTTTTCACACTTACAATGAAGAGCTCCAAAAGACATCACAAATAAAAGTCCCGTGTTTTACCTTTAATATGTTTTTTTGAGACTAAACAAAGTTGCAATCTTGGCATATTGTGTTGTACAGACCCTGCACTGACCATCACCATTCTCCAATGCCCAAACGTCTACCCTATGCGAAGCAGTTGCAGGCGATACAGCCACCTCCTAAGTCCCACTTACTCCTGGAGGCTGGATTCAGACCCGACTATCCCTAAAAAACCCCTTGAAAGAGGCCCAAAGTGGTTCAGCTGCAGGGGAGTGAACTCACCACCACTGCCTTACAACCGCCAACGGCATCGCCTGGTCCAACCAA
>NW_009187508.1:20099-21546 GCF_000690835.1 Fulmarus glacialis
GAACCTCCTCGTTCCCTTGCAAAGCATTTCCATGACTAATGCTTCTCCCTATTTACAGGCTACATAATAAATAGACCGGACGGGGCCGCGGGGCCCCACTTTGCCGGAGACGGCCACGGGTACAGCAGCGACGTTGGACCTGCACGGTCCCTGGCTTGGGGATGTGCAATCTTCATGCCTAGGAGGTAGGGGGGCCACAGGAGGTGTCCGGCGTGCCCCGACGCCCTGGGAGCTCATCGTGCTTCTCCCTATTTACAGGCTACATAATAAATAGACCGGACGGGGCCGCGGGGCCCCACTTTGCCGGAGACGGCCACGGGTACAGCAGCGACGTTGGACCTGCACGGTCCCTGGCTTGGGGATGTGCAATCTTCATGCCTAGGAGGTAGGGGGGCCACAGGAGGTGTCCGGCGTGCCCCGACGCCCTGGGAGCTCATCGTCCCCGTCCCTTAGACAGCGTGGAGAGCTGTGGGGGTGTCCCCGGGCAGTGCTGCGGGGTATGGGGGTAATGGGGTGTGACACTGGTGTTTCGGGGGACGGGGTCCCCTCCACCTGCCTGAAAGCAAATCCTTCCCTACTGCCTCGTGGCGTGCAAAGAGTGAGGTCTCTGATGTGTGGGCACCACTTCTTTAATTAGTTTAAGTTTAATGCTTTAGTTTAGATCAGTCAGAGAACAAGGATTTTGGTCTCAATGCATTAACCACTTCTGTGGCCTGCAAGAAAAAACGGTGACTGTACGTTCAACCAAAGTTGCTGTTTCCCCACCCCGGCTCCTTGTAAGCCACCGTCACCTCCAGCTGCGAATGGCAATGCCATGTCACATCCACGAGGATCAGAGTCACCTTTTCAATGGGACCCCTTAGATTAATGTAAGTTTTCTTAGCTGGGTTACAAACCGTAAGTAATATTAACAAGCAAAAAGGTTTGCAAAAAGTGATCTATTTTCATTGCTTGATGTGCTCCTCGCTTATCTTCTGCCGGTCCCACTGCGAGGAAAGGGGCCTGATGCTGCTGCTACTTGTGGGGCCGAAAAGGACAGTGGAGGATGCAGGGAGGAGGAGGAGGAAGAGGAGGAGGATGAGGTCCTGCAGAGGGAGACTGAGCAGAACTGGGTCACAAGACAATAAACTAGTTGATTTATAGGCTTGTGGGGTTGGAGTGGCTGGATTGCAAATGCTGCAGAAAAAATATCCGCTGATTTTAAAAAAAAGTCGCCAATGGAAACAGGTTCGTTTATTTTTAATCACTCAAACAGTTTTGTTTGACTTAGGTTGCAGAAATGTTCTTAAAAACCTGAACTGTTTAGACAAGCTGAAGTCTGACAGCGTCTCCTTCACGGCCAAGCGGCTCCTTTCACCCCCCGGCTGACAGCGGGGCGATGCACGCCGCCGACCGGCCCCTCCGGCCTCCGGCCCCGGCCCCGCAGCAGCCGTCCCACACCGCTGCC
>NW_009187508.1:21843-24102 GCF_000690835.1 Fulmarus glacialis
ATCACCCTCGCCCTCGAGCCACGTCCTTCTCCTGAGTCGGTGACGAGCTTATGGTGACGGACACAAAACACTGATGGGTAGTCATCAGCGAGAAACACCAAGTGCAATTTTATTATTCACTACTGCTGTGACCAGGCAGCTTCTGCGGAGGTGCACAGCCCAGATGGTGAAATACTCCAGCCCGTGGCTTCTCTGAAAGAAAAGGGGAAGAATCAAGACTGCCCGTGGGTAAAGAGCAGCGGCTGCAGGGCAACGCAGCCCACCCGCGCCCGGCGGCTGGAGGGCAGGGGCTGCGAGGTTTGCCGAGGGCGGCCAGGAGGAGGGGGGTGGCACATGGCAGAAGCAAACGAAGACTTCCGAGTTCCCAACTACGGAACAGGGATTCGGAAAGGCGTCAGGTGCCGGCACTTTGCCAGGCACCGCGCTTCATCCCAACCAAGCCACGTGCTGCCGGCCCGCACCCGGGGAGCAACGTCCTCGCCTTGCTGCCGCTGCCGGAGCCGTCCCTCTCCCGAGGTCCGAGCCATCGCCCCCTCGTTTCCTCAAGAACCTTGGGTGAGCGTGTGTTCGCTCTCCGAGCCATGAAAGGACAAACTGACCCACCGACTGACCGACTGACCGACCAAGACAAAAAAGAAAGATCACTTCCTTGGCAGTTAATAACATACTGGTAACGTTGGAGTCCCCTCGGGCAGACTTGTACCACATTCCACTTCATACAAGACACATTTCAAATGCTCATTAATTTACAGAAATTGCATTTTATAGAAAATATGATACAATGAAATATAAAATGCACTAGGAGCATTTCAAAAATCTATAGAGACGATCTTGCAGCCTAGTATACCCTCTGAAACGACGTCCACTCATCTCCGCAAGCTCTCGTCCTCTCATTCTCCCGCTCTCGCGTGCACGCGCTCGCTCCCCCCGCCCCCCCTTTAACTCTTAGCGTTCAACTTGAGAATTAATCGAGATATCAAAAAAAGTGCGATTATCCCCTGGATAATCACCTTCCAATACTGTGCACATTCTTGGATTTAAATGAAAATATATCTAAGCACTTTTACAAGTTTTAGCGAACCCACTGCAAAATCGTCTGCAGAATATAAAACACAGGTAATCCAAGATTTCATAGCACATTAATTAAGTGGCTCATAATCCATTAAATGTGGTTTATATTACACATCCATGCAGTCTAAATCATTTTACAAACATTAGACATAAACCCACTAGTCCAAATCAGTAAAGGAAAAATGTAATAAAAAAAGCTAATAACTATTTGTTATTGGTTAAACTGACCCTACATATAAACTAGGTAGTATGCTACCATTTATAATACTGATGTTGAATTACGCCTGGATGCTGCAAAACCTCTTGCTTGCTTGGCAATGCTTGAGCATATTAACCACAAGATACTTAATAGGCCCTCGTTGCACTTCTTCTCCAAAAAAAAAACATTTACTACAGATAGCAGCGCCTACCCATCAAAGAGAAAGGACACACATTAGCTGAGTTACACGATGTTGTTGAGCTTTGGCTACTAATGCTCCAAGGCATTAATACTGTACTAGACTAATTTCATACTTACGGACGGCAAAAGTGCTGATAAACTCTTCCTGCCCTTAGCACTGCCCCGGCCTCGAGCGGAGCCGCTGCCCAAACCCTGCCCTGCGCGAGGAGAACAGCATCGGCTCCCGTGCCAGCAGGCATCCGCGGCGATGCGGGACGCCACCACCTACCCCAGCCGGTATTTACATCACTCAACACGCCGATAGCATAAAAACAAATGGGCCTTTGGTCATTTCACGATTTACTTGGTAGGGTTTAGGCAAGGGTTGTCGGAGATTTCTGTTGCAATAACCAAAGGCTGTGTCAATGCTATAGTTCTATGCAGCTACATTGAGTGTGACCAGGTGACGGCAGAGCCCCCAGTCGATATTTTGCATCTGATAACACTGAATTATATACAACATGATGACTAGTTCACCACCTGCTGAGGCTTAAAGATGGCTGTTAAGATTTCGACTCAAAACATCTCCCCCCCCCCATCCTCTTCCACCCCAGAATGAGTCACCCCCTTAAAAAAACCAAAAAAGGCAAAAAAGAAACAATCTCCACAGTTCCTTTTTGTTAACTCCTTCCCAGCTAGAACTGGCTTAGGGTCACAGGGAGTGCTGCCCAGGATGGTTGTATGTTTGTTTTCATCACTCCTGAGATTGAAGGGAATCTGATACATGCACCAAAAGGCACTTTCAAATA
>NW_009187509.1:0-12643 GCF_000690835.1 Fulmarus glacialis
TCCGCCCCGGCAAAGCGGCAGTGAGCCCCCCAGCCACGCTCGGTGCTCCGGGGCCAGCTTTGCGAGTTCCAGCTGCCAGAGCCTCTAAGCCCAGCAAACCCCCCGAAAGGCAGCTCCGGCAGCAAGCGGCCGTGCGGATCCTTGAGCGCGCAAAGGAAATTCCAGCAGGGTCTGGGGTAAGGAGCCAAAAGATTAGCTGCAGCTCAGGCGAAAGCTGCTCCGAAGCCCCGGCACCGCGAGAGCACGTGCAGGCCAGGCCACCGTGGCAGAGCAGGGCAGGACCTGTCAAAGGGCAGCGAGCTGCCCAGCAGGCTGGACACCACCACGCTCTTGTGCTGGGAGGCCAGGATGTAAACCGTCTGCTGGGCCGCCTTGCGGATGTGCTCCTCGTCCACCTCCTCCAGCTTGCTGTGGATGATGCTCATGATGTCGGGCACCTGAGGGAAGAGGAGACGGCGGCATCCAGCTGAGGGCCAGGACATGTCCAGCGCTTGGGTCACCATCAGACGGTCCCTGCAGCCAGGACACGCGTGTCCCTTCCCCTCGATCGCAGCCCAGGCAGTAACGGGACTTCAGGAGACAACACGGGTGGGCAGACCATCAGGCACAGCAGTTTATCTTCCCAGTTGAGGGAAGTCTCCCTGCATGCAGAACCACAGACCTCTCTGGAAGTCAGCGATCCTTCCCCACCCTGCCACCCAGGAGACGGAGGAGGCTGCAGGGTATTCCCAGGGGAAAGAGGACCCAGCAAGGACACACTCGACCCCCCAGCCACAGCCTTCTGGCAAGGAACTCACGCTAAGCCCCAGCCTCGACACGGGTGCAGCGAGAGGAGCTCAGCAAGCGAGTTCCTGAGAGGAACTCAAGCTGAACACAGGGAGACACCTCAGCACTCACTGCAAGCCATAAAACCCACGTTAAGACAAATAGGAAGTTCACGCGCAGACCAGGCCTGGCAGCAAATTCCCGAGATTAAGTGTAGAGCAGCCGAGTGCTCCGTCCCCAGCTGCGCTCGGGTCTGCCCCACAGACTCCGAGGCTTAGCATCAGTTCAGATTTCAGGATCTGGGCTGGACTGGATCTGACCAAAAGGTGAGTCATGTAAGCTGGAGCAATCCCATGTAGAATAGAGGCTAATAGGTAGCGAGCAGGACTTTAGCAGAAGCTCTAGCGCAAAAGAAAGCCCAAGGAGTAGCTAGAGACCTGGTGTTTCCAATTACTGCAAGAGAAAGGGGGAGCTTAGCCCTAAAGGTAGTGGATTAGACAAAAAAGCCTTCTGTGTCCAGCACCTCTAAGCCCTGCAAGCATTCAGACTGGCTTCCCAGCCAGGAACCCTGGGCTCCCCCAGAGCTTGCAAAGGTTTCACAGGGAGCCCGAGCCCTTCTGGTAAAGTGAGCTTCTCTGAACTCCTCAACCCAAGCGAGAGCCAGACTGGAGCCGGCCCCGCCAGCAGCCACCGCCTCCTACCACACAGCAGCCTTCCCCGACCGCGAGGACGGAGGAGGAGAGCGTGAGCACACGTGCCCACGGGAAACGAGGAAGGTCAGGAGCGACAGCCCCCCAAAGCTTTGGGGCAAGTGTTCCCCTGGCCAGAAATGCAACAGCAACAGCTCATACAGAGTCCCTTCAGACAGGGGTTAAACGCCTCCCTTCTTCCATCAGGGCTGGATCCCTCCCTGTGCTGGGCATCACTCTCCCGCCAAGGGCTTGCCCCGTACTGGAGCATCCCTGCCTGTACCAGAGAAGCCCATCACGCCCAGCAAACCAGCTGCTGGACCTGCAAGCGGGAAGTTATCAGGCTACGCACGTGGGAAGAAAGGGAGGCAGGGAGACCCGTCTGGAGCTGCCTCTCCAAGGCTGCGTTTGGACGCGGAGGCAGTGCCGAGGCCAAGCAGCAGCAGCTTACCTTCTCCTGCAAGACGCCTCCGCGCTCCTTGAGAAGGGAGTTGATCATGACGGTGGCTGCTCGGGAACAGTTCTTATCGGGGTCCGCCAGCCCCTCGAACATGGCGAGCAAGAGGCTCATCAGCTGGTCCGGAGGGACGCGCTTCCCAATCACCTAGGGAGAGGGCAAGCGGAGTTAAGCAACAAGTTTTTGTCACTCTCTGAAGAGAGCGGTGCCTTCGACGATACCGGCAGAGCCCGGACGAAGGGCCCCCTGCGCAGCTTCCCCAGCTGCAGGCAGCAGGACGGCCGTCCCTCGGCTCAGTGCCCTGCAGGAGCATCAGCCAGGAGCCCAAATGGGTGGTAACGGAGGGGAGCAAGGGCCAGGCCACAGCCCTGAAGGAGGCAAGAGGCCACCCGCCCCACGCTGTTGGCCAGCATGGCCAGGTAACCTGGGGCTCTCTTGGGATGGGATGGGACGGCACAACCAAGCCATTAACTCTGCTCTGGCCACCATCCAACTGCTGGGAGGATGCTTCCCCAGGTCTCATCACGCTCTCCAGGCCTGATGGTGGAATAAACTGCTCAGCAGTTTAGTTAGTGGGGGGTATGTCCACTGGAGTGACAATATTTGAGGAATGGCAGCTTCTCCAGGACAAAAAGATACTACCGACTTCTTTACAGATCCAAGTCCTTCTGGAGCAATGCTTGCAGAGCTCTCAGCATAGAAAATGGCCATCAAGGAGGAGTTGTCCCATGCAACTCTCAAGAGCAGAGTGGTCACCCGCCATCCCATCCCTCACCACAAGATCCCAGATGCTGTCCACGTCATTCAAATCACGGTGGTTTGAGAGCCCCATTTGGACCCTTTTGGGTGTAAAGTTGCACTGAACAGCTTTACCAACACCACTGCCATACCGGGAGGCAGCCAGGAACCCAGCGGCTGCAGCTCCTGAGCCAACCACCCCATGTTCCACAGGAGAGCGCAGCCAGCAACAGGAGGACCTCAAGGGCTTCCTTCGGCCAGCAGCTTCCACTGAGGAGCACGGCGTACCAAAGTCTCCACCCCGGAGCATGCTGAGGCCCCATGCAGGTCCCATACAGCTGAGCTAGACCACCTCCACCTTCACTTTTAGATGACATGGACAGAAACTATTTGCATTATCTACAGCAAAGCAAGTTTTCAACCCCAGCACTGGGAGCGTTGATGGCTGGAGTTCAGGCTGCCCGTCAGACCTGTGAATGGATGCACTGAGCCAGGCATGAGTCCCTGCCTGCGTCCTCTGCGTCCCCAGAGTGTCTGCATAGATGTCCTCATTGGGGTTCTCATGCCCAAAGCGGGGACCACTGGGGGTGAGATGCTCTGAGCATCCCCTGGCCAGGCAGGGGAATTCTCCAGCTGGAGGAGCAGACTGCACTGGCTTGTTTCCTGGTGCAAGACTGGGGCTCCCCAGCAGCCTCCACACTGTGTGGCTGGTCAGAACAGACGAGGCATCAAGTCCTCTGCAGCTCCTGCTCCACAGCTCCACCACCCTGCAAAGACCAGGGCCGTGCTGGATTTGCCTTCCACCTTACCATGGCAATGTTGTTGCAGGTATGGAAGAGAACGGTGAAGTCGGGCTCCTCCAGGCCTCTCTTCAGAGCTTTCAGCCCCTCCACCATCTCATCTCTGTGATCCCGGGCGAAACCTGGATTCAGAAGGAGCATTCAGTGAACAGCATTCCTCATATTTTACATCCACATGCTGCAGAGAGCTGGGTTTTACTTGTGAGCTGGCCCAGCTTTCAGGAAGGAGCCAAGAAAGTGAAGCTGCTGCCAAGGGCCAGAAGAGCTTCCCCGCAAGGAGCCACACTGCTCTGGAGAGCAGCACCCAGACAGAGTCCTCTCCTGGCACCGTAGGGGCTGTGCTTTCCTCAGTGCCTCCATCTGAAGTGGAGCACTGACCTCTCCTGGAGAGAGGGAGAATGCCAGGCTCAACGGCAGGCTCAGAAACCTGCTCGTCTGCACTCAAACGTGGGAGAAAGCCTTTGAAACCCAAACGCTTCAGTGGTGTCCTCCACCAGCCCCGCTTCTGCAGCAAACCGCATTTGCAGGTCGCTCCTTTGGGATCACGGACGTGGAGGGATGGGATGTGCACCCCTCCGCCCAGCTGCGAAGAAGAGGGCTCCTGCTGCTGGCACCGACCGCCCAAGCGGCGAAACCACCCTCCACCGCCCATGCGCCCACCTTCGTAGCACAGCTGGATGTAGAGCAGGCAGTAGACGCAGTCGACGGCGTGCTGGCGAACGCTGGCCAGTGAGTCCGAGCAGCGCGGGGAGAAGAGCGCGATCAGGACGCCGAGGTTGTAGAAGGGGATGACAGTCTGCAGGGATGACAAACACAGGCGACACTAGCAAGGAGAGCACGGGGACACTTTTAGCAGGTACAGCATTTCCCTCCGGCCGCGAAGCCCACCGTCGCACCCCCGCAGGAAGGGACGTACGCAGGAACCGCAGCAAGGCTGACAGCAGAAGGAAGACAGACGCTCGAGCACTGGGTTTACTTACGCTGACGTTCAGCTTGCTCAGGTAGAAGTCCAGCAAGGCGGCGCTGACCTCCACCGCTCGCTGCCGCTCGTGTTCCTTGTTCGACTTGATCCAGGGGCCTAAATGCTACAAGGGGAAAAGCATCAGAAAGGAGAGCAGAAGCTCGGCTGCTTTGCCGTGTGCAGGCAAGGCGTCCTTCAGCCCAGTGACCAGTGGTGCACGCGTGGGCTGTGGGAACTACGGCCCCGACCCCACCAGCTTCCCTGGCTCATCTTCAGGACAACACTGGGTCTCCGCCTCCTGGTGAGGCTGCTCGTGCGTCCCCCCGGCTACCAAAGACCTCCTCATCAGCCAGGTGCTGGCCACCCTTCTCGGGCACCAGCAGGCATGCCAAAGGGGCAATCGCGCGCTTCCTCCCCTTGAGCTTGCCCCAACCAGGCAGCATGAGCACCACACCAGAGCAGCCATGCTGCGTGCCCAGCCTCTGCGGGAGGGGGACTAGGGTCACACTGGACCTCATGTCACATGGAGAAGCAAGGACCAGTCTCGCTAATTCCCACTCTGGGTCCAAAGCTGTCTCTGCCTCGTGACCTCTGGTCGGCAGGCAGGCACCTCGGTTTCCCTGCTTCTCCCTGAAGAACCCACCAAAGCCAGGCTGCACCTACCGCAAACATGTCCTGCAGCCCATGGGGGGTCAAGTTCCTCTGCAGGAGGCTCTTCAGTAGGTCTTTAAGGGCACTGATGGTGTCACCATACAGCATCTAAGGAGGAAAGACTGATCACAGGCTGTGCAAGCACGGCCCCCCATCCCAGAGAGCCAGCCCAGGCACACAAGGAGGCAAAGATCGATCTCTGCACCTATTCTCAGGTTGTAGGACTCTCCCAGGTGTTGGGTGCCAAGATGCAGCCACCTCCAGCTTAGTAGGAAAATGCAGCAGGGACTGAAACGCAGTTTGCAAAATCCACCTTCACTGGAAGTGCCGGGCACATGGTGGGAGTCATGGCCGTGATCTGCACCGAGCGCCAGCAGCTAGCCAGGGCTCAGCGTCCTAGCACAGATGCTTCAGCGCAGACTTTCCAGAAGGGAATTTGGTCCTTCTCCCACTTGGGGATAAGTGCCAGCAAGCCCAGTCTGAATGAGCCCTTTGAAGATGCTCACAGTTTCCTTTCAGGACTTATTTTGGGATAAACTCCAAAAAATAAAAACTACAAAGCTTCATAGGATGGAAGGGAAGAAGGAAAGGATTATTAACTTAAACTTTTAGGTCAGATGCCTGCAAAGACTAGCCGGGGACAGTCAGAGCCCCAGGATCCTGCCTCGAAGGAGCCACAGCAGCGGCAGGCGATTCGGCGGAGCACAGGGCTGCTCTGCAGCCACCCAGCAGCTGCAACAACTTCATTAGCAGCATGTTATTTTCATTCATTAAGCACTCAACCACAACTGAGAAGCAGCTGCAGCCTTTCAAAAGCTAGTTATGTAAAGGCCCCTTCTACCCTGCAGGGTTTCCAGGATCATTTGATTTTTTCCCTCGAGGGAGTTCATGCTCTTATTAGCAGCATTTGGACTCGCTGATAAGCTCATATTTTCTCACTTGCTATCAGAGCACAGAAGGGCCAGGCTTTTTCAAGAGATAAGTGAGCAGAGGAAACGGTGCCGCTTGATCCCCCCGGAGGTGCCCAGCTGAATTGAAAACAGGCCTTTCCCACGGCTGATCTGCTGCCAGGGCGGTGCTGGGGCCACAGGACCCGATTTTCTCACGGGACTGTGAAAAGGCATCTGTGCGCTGCCCCGAAACCAGCGTCCCGGAGCAGCCGTGACCGCAGCTCCTGCGCCGCGGAACAAAGCCGTATCACCCTGCCGGGGCGTGAGCGACCCCATGTTAGCTCCGCATCGGCTTTGCGCTGCCAACGCTAGCTCGAGGCAGGCAGGCGTGGGAGCAGCACAGGCACCTCCCGGCCTGCCTCAGCCTGCCGGCGCTGGATACCGCACCTCCTTGTGTAAGGCATCGCCTCCGTTCTCATCTCTCTCCTTCACCAGTTCCAGCGGCGGCAGGGCAAGCACACTAGCGAGGCAGGTATCAATCAGCTCCGTCCTGTCGGGGTCGCTGAGGTGGGGCTCCAGGATGCTGATCCCAGGTTAAGGAAGCAACACGGATGCATCGAGCACTACGGGAGCACCTTTCACCTGGGTAAGCAGGGAACAAGGATTTTAATATGCACTCCTGCTGACTTGACTCCATACTAAGTGGCCCCAGCTTTAATCGGAAGCAGGCAGTGTTCCCAGCATCTGTGTCAGGAGCTGTGACGTGCTGAGTATTTTTAACTGGAGCTCAGAAGTCATCTTTGCGTGACTGAGAGTGCAGTGCCCTTGGCTCTGGTTTGTACAAAGAAGATTTACTGCAGAGTCCAACGAGAGCTGAGCCCGAGAGCGCTGGGGAAGGCTAGCTGGCAGCCGTGCCAACCAGACTGCCCGGTTTCACTGTGTCCAGCGCAGCTTTATTAACGTGCCACCGAGGGAGAGCGCCTCGGCTCTGCCGTCAGACCCACACGGCAAACCAGGGAGCGGGGTCAGGCTCTGCAGGAGCAGCAGCTCCGGCCAGCGCTGCAAGCGGCATTCCCACAGGGATGGGCGCAGAGGAAGGATACACCAGGTAAGTGCAGGTGATCATCGCCCGCTGGCGAACTGGCGTCCGCATCGCCTCCAGCGGTTCTGCTTTTATGAACTCCTGGAAAGCAGAACAAGGTGATGGTTACAGTCACATCCACCCCACTCTGGGCACGGGACAAACTTCAGGGTGACTGCTGCCTCGAAGCCCAGCCTCCCCAAGATAGCAAGCCAGGAGCCACACCCCAAACGCTGCACAACAACCCCACACCTTGGGCAACGTGGCTACGGAGATGCAGCACCATCGCTCACTGCAAGTCTGCTTTTGCTCACAGCAAGCCGTGCTCCCACCGCTCAGCGCCTGCTGGGACCTGCCCTCTCTTGAAGGGCAGGCAGAGCCCACACTGCAGGTCCACAGCTCCATGGGGTCAGCACCCTGCCCCAGCAGAGCCCACACTGCAGGTCTGCAGCTCCATGGGGTCAGCACCCTGCCCCAGCAGAGCCCGGCAGACATGCGGGGACAGGGCTCAGCAGGGCAAACTCATACCCACCCTTCCCTCAAGGCTCCAAATGGAGCCGCTACGCCTACGCTTAACCCTCAGCAACGTGGGTTGGGAACCTCTCCCCGTGTCCTCTAGGCCAGCCCCAAGCCAAGCCACCCTCCAGGGCTTGCTCTTACCACCATCTGGGCCACAAGCTCAGCTTTGCGGGAGAAGATGAAGTCCCCACACTTCACACCATTGTAGATGGCTTGGCTGATCATGCAGATGCTCCGGATGAGGCACAGCTTCAGGGTCAGGTCCTGAGAGCAGAATCCAGGGTGAGAAGTGAAAACCAGGCTTACCACACAACCGTAACTTGTCATCCCACCCAGCACTGGTGTCCCTCCAAGAAAACTGGTGCTCAGGCTGAGCACAACAGCTTGGCCTGTACTGTTAGTAGCGTGTGGGCTCAGGTCTCTGCTCTTTATCCATGTTACAGTCTCTCTGGTGACCAGGGAGCAGAAGCTAGTCCACAGACTAGCTGGACACCAGGAATCTCTGCCCTGGCAGCACGGGGGAAGAGGACAGTCCTCCAGGTCTCCCTCCTCTCCACCGAGGCAGCACCCTGAGCGTGCAGATGCTCAAGGCAACTCCAGAAGCTGGCAGGAGCTCTTCCTCCTACACAGCTTGGGGCCTAGGACAGTCGACACGCGGTCGAGAGGAGGCACCCCAATTAAAAGCACTCCGCTCGTCCCAGCCCTCAGGTGAGCCCCTCAGGAGGACAGGGAGCCAGGAGAGGGTTTGAGCGAGAAGGTCCCCAGCTCGGGGGCCGGAGATGCTCTGCGGAAGCTGTTAGTGCCAGCAGGAGCCCAGAAGGAAAACGCATTAGTGGAGCCCAGAGAAGGAGTCCTTGGCCTGACAGTTCAACTTGACAAATGCCATTTTTCTTGTTCAGCCTTTAAAAAGAGAAATATAAAAATACAGCTCCTCGTTGCCCCCAGGACAGTAATCTGGATTTTAATATCTGCCCATTGAATGACCGTTCCAAGGGGAAGGAGGAAAATTAGTTTAGTGGATTTTAGCCGAGCTGTGGGTTGCAGCTCGGTCTCTGGAGTCCCCAAGCTTCCCAGCCGAGCACGTGTGCGGGGAGGCGGAGGGGCTGCCTGACCACCCTCTCTGCGGGCAGGGGAGGCGAGCACCGCACCGCACCAGAGCCCTGAGCCCCGGAGCGGCTCCAGGGAGGGAACCCCAGCCCTCGCCTCCCAGGGCAGGCACAGCTTGTCTTGCCACGAGTGCAAAACCCAAACTGGCTCGCTCCCTCCTGGGGACGGCTCTGAGAGCTCCAGCCACGCAGAGCTCGCAGGAAAGGCACAGCCTCAGCAGAACGGGTGGAAGGCGACAGGCTCAGGTCTGCCCGCAGGCAGCAAGCTCGGCCGCAGGCACCCGTGGGAGGCCAACGCAGCCTTTGGTCAGCTCAGCATTTCACCACAGTGGTGCCCACCCGAGCCACACTTTCACCTACGGCTCCTATCCTGCCAGAAAGGCATTTTTCTCTTCCCCTCTGCTGTGAGTTTTGGCACTTTCAGGCAACGGTTCCAGCACAGAGGTCTGGGCTGGGGAGCTCAGGGCGAGGAGCAGCAGCTCCCGCAGCTCTCCCGGTCCCCACGGGCAGAGGAGTGCTGCTGTGAGTGCAGCACGGGGCTGCTCTCAAGGGGAACCCAGAGCAAGAGGCAGACAGAAACAGCAAGAAAGAGCAGAGAGTAGTTCAGATTTAATGCCTCACACTGTACCTTGGTTTCTACCTTTATTCCCAGAACCTGAACAAGTGAAAAAACAAAACACATTAGCAATGCACGAGCAGACTCCGCAGTGAATGACCTTCTCCCAGGGGCTGCCCGCAGGTCCCAGCAGCCTCCTTCAGGTAGAGCATTGGCTGCTCCAGCTCACCTGGGCACGCTCTCCCTCCCCGGGGCGGACGGGGCATCCCAGCGGCTTACCTTGGTGTTAAAGTACTGGAAGATGTTCTTCAGGATGTCTGCTTCGATCCTGGACAGCACCAGCTCCTTGGGTGCATACACAGCTACGTATCCATAGCAGAGGATGAGAGTGCTCTTAATTTTCTCCACTTCATTGTCACTACGGTCCTGTTACAGCAGATGAGAAAGTTAATGGGGGGAATGGTGGGGAAGGCAAGGCCGGCTCTTCCCAGGTCTCACGGGGAGGTGGTTTCTGCAGGGTCTGCCTGACCAGCTGAAGGAGCCCCCAGAAGAACCTGAAACCCCTCTGTGCAGGTTTCAGGCCTTCGCTTCCCATCCTTTCGGTGGTGGCAGCCACCTCCAGAGCCTGACAGAGCATCAGGCGTCCGAGTGTGAGCTGCACTAACAGCACGCCTCTATCCGAGGCACGAGCCCCAGTTTGCCATCAAGTGTAACCTGTTAGAGCCCTGTAGGGAAGTACGTGAGCCCTAGCCTGGCCAGGTTAACCAGGTTAACTGCTGGTTAACTGCTGGTTAACTACCATGCTAGAAATCAGCATCCACTGCCCATTAACCAGCACTGCTGAAAGATTTCACCTGCACCATCCCAGTGAGCAGCTCATGGCCGACCCCCTCGCACCACGGCCCGAGGGGCAGGGCAGGGACAAGGGCTGCACGAGGGCTTCCTCGGCCAGCTCCCGAGCTCTGGGCACCTTTCTGTCGTGGGCCAGGGTCTCTTCCATGTCCGCGCAGCACTAATCCCGTCCCTCAAACATCCAGTCTTAGGGGCTGGGAATTAAAACAGCCTCCTGGGTCAGAAAATTTGAGGAGTCTGCAGGAGCGTAGGGCTGAGAGCGAGGAGCTAATGCCGAGCAGCCTCTGATGCCAAGAGCAGCTCTCTGGAGAGGTGGAGGGTATCCCAGCCCCCAGCCAAATGCACCGAGGCAGGAAATTAACTCCCTTCCCGAGGACCGCTCCAGCACACGCCGTATCTGAAGAAGGCTGGATGAGCCTTCTGCTGCCGGCTGTGTCACAGCAGGGGCCCTTGGCTCTTACCTTGAAGATACTGAACAGTCCCACTGATTTCTTGAAGACATCAGACCTAACAAAATCTTCCAGCTTGGCCAGAGTTTCCTCCAGGTGATTTATTGCACATATCCCAAAGCAGGAAGCAAGTCCCTGGAGGAAGCAGAGAAAACACATTAGCAGAAAGCTATTAATTCACCAGCCCCAGCTGACACTTAAAGAGAGCCTGTTTATTGGTTTAATTCCCAGCACCTGAGCTGTGCCCAGCTGGGAGCAGTCCTGGCAGCCAGCACTCCCCTCTCCCAGGGCAGGGACTTGCCTCCAGGGGATATAGGGCACAATAACGCTGTCCTTGTCTGCGTGACAGGCTGGGACACAGCTCTGTCCTTGTCTGGGTGACAGGCTGGGACACAGCTCGAGAGGAGCCACTGGGGCAGGACAGACACGGCACGCTCTCCAGCGGGCAGATGTCAGCCACTCTGCGGGAGACAGGAGCCCGGTCGAGCGCTCTGGCTGGAAGCAAGAGCAAAGCAGGCTTAGCAGGTCCTGCCTTTCTGCTATACCTCCAGGAGGTCTAGCAAGCTGGGCTGAAACTCCATAAACAGTTTATTCAAGAGCAGCCCTTGACGGCGTTGCATAAGCTGGAGCAGAGCCAGGCACCATTAGCTGGTGTTTGCACTGCACTTAAAGGCAGCTGGAGGCGGGGGGAGCGCTCGGCAGCAGGGCCATCGAGCCAGGCAGAGCAACACAGTGCAGGATCCCGCCTGGCCGAGTTTAAAGGGAAGCCAGAGCACGAGTCTGGCCGGGACAGGCAGGAAGAGCTCAACCCCGACCCCAGCTCCAGGGTAGCAAAGGAGGGTCTGAGCTGGCGGTGAAGAAAACGCCGCAAGCCATCCACAAGCAGATGACTTTTTAGTAGGGCCTGTAGCGACAGGAAGACCTTATTGCGGCCTTTCAGTATATAAAGGAGGCTTATTAGAAAGACAGAGAAAAACTTCACCAGGGCCTGTAGTGGCAGCACAAAGGGCAACAGTTTTAAACTGAAAGAGGGTAGATTTAGATCAGATATAAGGAAGAAATTTATTACACTGAGGGTGGTAAGACACTGGCACAGGTTGCCCAGAGAGGTGGTAGATGCCCAGAGAGGTGGTAGATGCCCCATCCCTGGGAACATTCAAGGTCAGGTTGGACGGGGCTCTGAGCAACCTGATCTAGTGGAAGATGTCCCTGCCCATGGCAGGGCGGTTGGACCTGATGACTTTTAAAGGTCCCTTCCAACCCAAACTGTTTGATGATTCTATGACTTGAGCACAGGAGCTGGAGGTTGCCCAGGGAAGGTGGAGTAGCATCCCCAGCTGCTCCAGCGAAGGCAGCAGCAGGTCTGTGGTGTTATGGCGGGTGCGAGGCTCAGTGGAGCACAGCACAGGAAGACAGAGATGTCAGCCAAGAGCTGCTGGAGCCCAGAGAAAGGTCTCACCAGCTGGAGATGCTCTGGGGAGCAGTAGGAGACACTGCCGCAGCCCCCCCAGGGTGACACCAGCTCGGTGGGCTGCAGCCCAGAGGAGTGGGAAGAGGTAGGTCCCCTCCCCCCCGCAGGGACGGGGCAACCTTGAGGGTCCAAGGGAGCAGGAGCTCACACCGGAGACACGAGTTAACGCTGCAGAAGATGGGAACATTTCATGATTCAGCCACGCTAATTTAACAGTTGGCTGTCAAAGCAGAGCGCTGAGCCCATCTGACCCCACGGCAAGCCAGGACAGGCAGCCAAGCCAGAAGAAAACTCCTGCTTTTTTTCTGTGGCTCTGGCTTAACTCCCCAGACCTGTGGGGCTACACGAGCCCCAGCTCAAGGACAAAGCAGGAGCCAAAAAGCCCCTTCTGGCAGCAGGCAGAGGCTCGCTGGGCTGTCACACACACAGAGTCAGGCAGGCTGCCAGGGACAGGACAGGGATGACAGCTCTGCCCACGAGATGGCTCCTGGCAGCAATAGAGCCCGAGCAGCTCCAAACACATCCCCGGCTGTCACAGACCTCCGTCCCTGAAACCTGCAGAGACCCTCCCGGCACCAAAGGATTTGTGGGTCCATTCATGAGGTACAACAAGGCCAAGCGCAGGGTCCTGAAGGGCAACGAAGCTGGTGAAGGGCCT
>NW_009187510.1:0-1355 GCF_000690835.1 Fulmarus glacialis
GATGGGTCCGTTGTGTCCCGTGTGGGGTGGAGCAGCCCCAACGCGCCTCCGTCGAGCTGGTCCTGCCCGTCAGCGGGAGGGATGAGCGCGGGCATCCCTTCCCAAGGAGGATGGCGAGGGGGTGCGAGCGTTTAAATCGGAAACGCAGCACGTGGGGTTATGTTGGGTGGTGATGGAGGGTGCCTTTCTTGGTGCCCTCACCCAGGCCCTTCCCTACTGTCTTCCCCTGGGCTGTAGACCCATCTATGCTAAGAGCAAATGAGAGGAGAGAGCAAAACGTGGGAATTGAGCCCTGCGGGTACTTCTGTGTGTCCAAGTCCACTGGCTCTGGTTATGTGAAATGCTGCTGAAGGCTCTGACCCACTTTCCCAGTTGAGTCCTGCAGCAGCTGAAGGTCCCCACCGTGGGCACCACAGCAGCACAGCTGGCCTGGGCGCGAGGACACGGGGATGAGCTGAGGTCCCCAGGCTGGGGAGCTCACATTCGCCACCCCCAACCTGGTCCACCTCCCCAGTCATCGCTCGGTCTAGCGGAGGGAGCCAGCAGATGCCCAATGGTGATGTCCACGGCAGGCTCTGACGCTGCCTCTGGTCTCTCTTCTTGGCCCCCAGTTCACCGAAGAGGAGAGTGGGTACCAGGAGCTGCATGAGGAACAGGGGGTGACCACCCCAAAACCCCACCTGCAGGTCCCTGGACATGGATGCCACCACCAGACCCGTCGGTGGAGACAACTTTGCTCCTGGAAGATGGGATATGGTCACCTTGCTGGCAGAAAGAGGTGAGAGCCGGGGAGCGCGGCCGCTCGGCACAGCCCCGCGGGGGACGGGGGACAGGGGTGCCCACGCGGAGCAACGCGACTCAGTCCAGCGATGCGCATCCAAACTGGTTTTCTCTCTGTGGGATGCCCCGTCTTTCCTGTTTACTTGTCATTCTGGAAATAGAACAATAAATAATTTATCGCCGATCGGTTGGCGCGGATCCGACCTGTCAGTTAAGTTGATTTTAACTGGCCAAGTGTCAGGGCAAAAGGCCAGGAACGCTGTGCTAGGGAACAGTCAACACCACAATTATAAGATTAACACCTTGTTTAGTGGTCAGATACTGTCAAGTGGTAAAAGATTGCTCCGGTTCGTCTCTATAGAGCATCGCTCACAAATTACCTTATTAAGCAGGATCTTGCTCGCGGTCGGCTCCCTGCACCTGTGTCCTCAGATATTTCCATTCATGGTGGAGAGGAGGCCAACACTCGGCCGGGGCTGCTGGGGGCTGCGCAGCTGCGGGAGCATTATTCCCTCTTACCGTATTTGCATATCAATGAGCCCCTGATTAATATTTAAAGAGCCAGCTGTCCGAGC
>NW_009187510.1:1411-2454 GCF_000690835.1 Fulmarus glacialis
TCTTTATCAAGGATGCTTCATTTTTACCCCCCTATTCTTTTATTTAAAAAAAAAAAAAAAAAAGCCAGGGGAAAAAATATGAAACGCCATTAACGAGTTATCAGTGAATGAGTTGTGCTGCTCTCAATGCTTCTCAGTCCTTTTGTGCCGTAGTTGCAGCTGCATCGAGCAGGTTTTTAGGGGCAGGAGCCCGGCGCCGACGGGTGCCCATGGGAACTGCATCTACGGGCAGCTCGAGCTGTGAGCGAGCGCGGGGCCTGGGAAACGGGCAGCGTCCCCGCGGGCGGGCAGGGCAGGGGCTGCCTCTCCTCACCGGGATGTATTTCCATGCTCCCGGCTTCCCTGGGCTCCTGTCGCGGAGCCATGGCTGGTGCCGATGTCCCTGCGGTCCCCGGGGGGAAATGGGTGCAGCGGCGTTGTGCTCAGTGAAGGGTGCTGATGGTGGCCCATCGGTTACAGAAGAGAAGCAAAACACAAAGTAATGGCTCAAGCGGGCTCGTCAACTGAAATGCCATCGAAAAACTGAGAATTGGTATTTCTGTGCCTCCCCAGCACTATTAATCACCAGGCGGTTTTGTTTCCAGGCTGAAAAAGCTGTCATTTTAATAGACTATTCTCTTGCCTATTTTCTTCCTCGAGCATTTGTCAATAATCCTCCAACAGCGGCAGGTTTGTTATCCCAACTAATTGGAGTCAAGTAGGGCTGCGAGAAAAGATCGTTCAGCACCAAGCCCTGGGAAAAATGCAAAAGGATTTTAATTTTCAATAAAATATGCAGATAAGTAGAAATTAACAGTGGGGAACGGGGTCTGGAGCCTGCGTGAATAATGGTGCTGCTCAGACGATGGTGGCTCGAGTGACTTAATGAGGACTGGAGCGAGTCGCTGGCGATGCCGGTGGCTCTGCGGGGCCGGGGGGGCACGGACCTGCCCCCCGCACCTGCCCGGCCGCCCACGGGAAATCGATGGCTCGGGGTACTTTTTAGTATTTTAATCGATATTTCTTGTGCGCGGGAGGTGAGCGAGCCGTTTATCTGACCGGCC
>NW_009187511.1:0-14476 GCF_000690835.1 Fulmarus glacialis
GGCGATTGCCCGGGGCTGGGGGCTGGCAGCCCTCCGGTGCCGGGCAGCAGAGATGCCCACGGTCCCAGAGCCCCCTTCCCCTCCCCACCCCAGGGAAGTGGAACCGCTGAGCACCCTGGGTTCAGAACTCCCCCAAATCCCACTCTTGATTTAATAAGCCACTTAAACCCTTCCCCACATCACACAAAACAGGAGCTGAGGCCGCGCTGCTGCTCAGCGTTCACCATAGAGCCGCCGGCGGGCGGGGACAGGAGGGGGGGGACGGGGGGTTCTGCAGCCCGGTGTCACATGTGCCCTTAAAAGCAGTTACAGATAAGATCGGCGAAGACAGCAAATAAGGCAGGCAATAAAATTTGAGGGCAGCACCAGAGCCCATTATGAATTTCAGCCCCATGTGCTTTGCAAGTTAATGGAAAATTGGGGCTGCCTGCCCTGCAGCCTCTGGCTGTCTTTTGCATTCACGCACAAATTTTAACCTGCTTTTTGAGGACTCGCTTCAGCCCCCTTGTATTGTTTGTGTGCAAGCAGACGCCGACCGCAATTGCATAAGCCCCGCGTGGGCCGGCGCGCACCCGCTTACCCGGGAAGCTGAGGACAGGCAGCCCTGCCTGCAGCGCTCGGCTGCCTGCAGCCGCATGGCTCAGCCCTCGGAACGCCCGGGCATCGCAGTGCAAAATGTGCCGGCACAGGCGGTGCCGCTGCCATTCCCTGTACCCGGCCTTACGAACACGGAGAAGGGTGAGATGGGGATGAGGAAAAAGCCTCGCTCCACGTGCGACACCTCCTGCAAGGTGGACACCAGCTTCCTCACAACAACAGATGCACCAGCAGACTCATACCCAGCAGAAACGGCTTTATTTTAGAACCTCATTATTTCATCAAAAACGCTAATTTGCCCAAACTAGCCCGAATCACGGAGTCTCTTAAACGGGGGAGGGTCTCTATTAAACACAGCGTGGTCAAAAATGCTCTGGGAGAAAGAGGAGGACTCCAGACGCCAGGCGAAGAGCGAAGCGAGTGGTATGATGCAACCCTGGTGTAGTGAAATAGCCGGATAGTAGGATGCGCTTGTCGTCGGCCTGATTCACAACACCAGCTGCAGCAACAATACCGGGGCCGTCCGGCGCTGGGAGCTGCGAGCAGGAGAGGAGAGCTCCGCGGGACATCCCTCCAAGCCCTGCGCTCACGCGGTGGAGAGCTGCCACGTTGCTTCTGCAGGGCTTTCCCTCGCTTCCAGCCGATCCCCCGGCCCACTATGGCTACTAAACGCATCAAATGAACCTGAATCGAGTTAGGCAGAGAATGGTGCGATGCTTTACATACGGCTTCTTTTAAAGTTTGCCAAAGCGCTATATTCTGACTTTAATGAAGTTTTAATTCTCCTGTTTCCACCCCCGTGGAAGAGGGAACCTACCGCCCTGGGTGACACGGGCCACGTGAACGATGCCGGGGCTCAGTGTTGCAAACCCACCGTGCGGAGCAGGACTCAATTCCTCAGCACTGCAGGGGAAGGAAGCCTGGGAAGAGAAAATAGATGGTTATTCAGGTCACTGCCAGCAACCTTACCCGGTGGGGCCAAAGGGATCATCTCCCATCCTCTTCCAGACAGTACTTCCAGCCCTTCCAACTTCAGACCTAGGCAGAAACAGGACAAAAATGCCGGTACAGGGACATGAACAGTGGCAGTATTTGACCGCTGACCCACCCCAGGGACACCGAACTGGAATTAACAATATCCCCTTCTTTCCTCCAGCCTGGAAGGAAAACAGCTTGCTTCCTTGAGAGGCTGGGCTTTATTAAGGTTGGGGAGACAAATGACAAGAGGGTAACAAGAACAAAAAAAAAACCCCATTAAATGAATTGTTTCTGAACGTAATTCCTTCAGCTCCTGCAAGGAACAAGGTCCAAGTGCTGTCTTAGACAAAAGCAGCAGTGGTAGGAAAAGGGAGGAGCCACCTCATTTAAGCATTTCTCTGGAAAACAGAACAAAAAAATCCGGATCAAGATGCAGAATCTGCAGTCAGTGAGGAAATACAAGAAAAGGCAGAGGAGCAGGAACGTATCTCGCAGGCTGTAGGCAGTAACTTGACTGGATGTCCAGCTGAGCCAAGCGTACGCTGGGGTAACAGTGCTGGCACCACTGTGAAAATACTGAGAAGAATTAATGCTGTTGGGAAGATAAAAAAACCCAGAAAAAAAAAGAAACTGAGCTGAGAAGACAGGACGCACTGACTCCAGCCCCACGGCAGTGTTCGGGAGGGAACCTCGAGGCACACTGCAGCGGGTTTTCTGCTTGTGGGCACCTGTTAAATTCTCACATGAGCTGGTGGTCTTCCATTAGCTCAGTTTATTTTTTACCAGTAGCCCCTGGTTAACCCCTGGGCAGAGCTCTAGCTTGTTCTTTCCCCTGCTGGACAGGTAACATAAGGGCAGAAGTTTACAATGAGTATTTCTAGATTGCCCTGCAACTCCCCCGTAAATCCAGACCACATCAACTCAGACCTCGTTTGAAGGACGCGCAGAATATAAAGCATTCAGAGCCGCTGTGCTGATACCACGGCACTCGTGGATGTTTCACTACCGATGAGCCACGCAAACCGTGGAAAATGGACGGGGATGTGCCGCATGTTGCAGCTGCACCTGTAGCGGGACAGAATGTCACACGCTCCCCAAGGCAAACACATTCTTGCTCTTTCCTCAAATCTTCTCTAGCAACACAAGCATGAACTGCATTTGACTCAAAGAGGTGAGCCACCCTTAGGATGCAGCGCATGCAGGATCTTTATTGCTGAGGATTAGTCCCGGAGTAGGAAAAAGCAGATGGAATTATCCTAAATTTAATCTGCAGCATTCATTTGTACTTTTGCCTTGTACAAAGGGGCAGAGCTCCACTGACATAGAGAAGATTTGTCAGTTTATACTAAGAATAAATTCAGCTCAGATGAACATCCACAGCTCTGCTGCAAGCTCTGCCTGGCAAACCATAAACTTGCTCAGATGTTGCCGCACATTACCATGATTTTCAATTTGCGCAAAGCTGTCCAAGCAGACAGAAGCCCCTTGTACAGGAGGAAAAGGGAGGTAGCTCTCGCTATGCCCCTGACAGCACCAGCTGTAGAAGAGAGCATTACTCCCTGTGGTGAAGGGAGAGCTTAGTGACACCACCGTTGAGCAGGCTGCTCCAAACACGACGTAAGAATTTAGTGACATCCCAAAAAATTCTTCTAGCAGACGAAATATTTAGAAAACCAAGGCTAAGCCTGCACATTAGCAAAGTCTGAGTGCGAAGGTACAAAGGTACAAACTTCAATCCAGCAGCAGCAGGTCTGCCGGTCAGAATCCCAAGGGAGCAGAACCAGGTTGTTCCCTCCAGCAGAATAAGCGTGGGGTGGAGAGAAAACAGTGACATCTGGAAAACCACGGGGGTGCCTTATTCAGCAAAGCACCAGTACGTGCGTCAGCATCTACCTCAATGCAGCAAAGCCCTTAGAGTCGTGCAGAGGAGAGCCAGGTTTGCCAAAGCCAGGCCTAGGCGTGGAGCTGGAACCCGCCGCTCTTGGGAACGTGGGAAGACGGATGGGCCGCAACGTTCACAACCTGCACAGGAGCAAGAAGAAATCACAGGGCAATCAACAAGAAATAATTTAATTCCAACTATCCGTGGCACCTTCTGTTATACCCACCACCTCTCAAATCTTGTCTGAAACAGGGCTGGGCCTTACCTTTCCAGGGTTAGTCCCAGGGCTTTGACTCCCCGGGGTTTATGTCCTCCGTCCGTGCATCACAGAAGGACCATCTTGGCTTTTCAAAGTATGAAATAATTCAGTTTCTGCTTAGCTTAGACAGGACGAGAGGCTGGAGTCACGACCACTGAGCACAAAGGATGCAAACCGCAGAGAGCCATCGATTTTCTCTTTTACTAACACCCATGAAGGCCGAGAAGCATTGGAAAGCATCTGCTACAGCCATCCTCAAAGGGCAGACAGAAAAAGGGCAACTCGGTGTTTCTAAAAGGTCCCTAGGTTCAACGTTTGACATCAGAAACATGCCAGCGAGGCAGCACGATAGCTCAGCCGAGGGGACAGGCAAAAGACAAGAGAACAAGGTCCTGCAAATGGCAGCGGTAAGAGCTGAGCTCAAAAGGACTTTTGTTCCCGCGTGAAAGGTGGAGAGGGAATTACAGTGGGGAAGGTGGCCTTCGCCCTTCCCGAATAGACTCCGGCAGACGCTGTCCCTCTCTTGCTCAGGTCAGTGGTTGCCTGAGGACAGGTACAGACTCGCCAGCCTCTCTGTACGTGAGGTGGTTTGATACTAGGAGTAACTCGGGGATGAGGGCCGAGTGCCAACAGGAAAAACACAGGAGCAGGGTTCATCCCGCAGGACCGCACGCAGGGCAGTCCCGGTCCAACCAGGACTGCCTGCAAGCGTCAGGAAAGACGCCTTGCTCTGCCACCTACTTTTTGGTAACCTGTTCTCTAGGGAATTGGATGAATTTTCAACTGAGACATACCAAGAAGCATTCACACAGGAATATGCCAGAAATGTTAATAACTAGTAAAGCTTTCCACACTCACCTGTTGACATTTTGTTAGGCAATTCAATTCCTTCCCCCAAAATAACTCCTTGGTAACTCACCAAAGCCCCTTTACTTGCAGGGTGCTGTCCAGGTCTCTTTCAGCCTTCAGCTGAAGCGACCTTAAACACGCTATAGGACCACTCAGTGCCACACACAATCCCCAGCTATATGGACTGGGAGCCCCAGCAGCCAGTTTGCTCATGCCGAGAGACATGGTTTTGGGTGGCTTGGCAAGCCATCCCTTTGCTTCCTGTCCAAAAGGTTGACAAAACTTATGCTACAACATTTCTGGTGGAAAAAGTAATTAGGAAATTGTCATCAAGTCAGTCAAATACCCCTCTATGCCATTAAAATTTAGACATTGTAAAATGGAGATTAATTCTCTCCCACGATAGCTATTATTAACACGCAAAGGTTGAAATCAGCCCCTACGTTTCGTTGCCTGTTCTATATCCAGACCACACGTGTTCTCATATCCCAGTAACACAAACGGCGTGAGGGCAAGACAGCAGCAGTGCAGAGAGGCATGTGCACAGGGAGCAATAAGCGTAACCACCAACATTCCTCCCATTTCATTTCAAAGATAGGCAGCTATATTAAAGAGAAGAGCTTATACATGCTCCCTGGGCTTTCACACTGATTTAGCTGTAGCTCAAAACATTTAAAGCTAACCATTTTCTAATGCCCCTCGCTTCAGTGGGACTCAGGTTTCCCACTAAACCAACAGTAATAACCACCCACGCCCAATGCATCCACACTTGCACTTCTCCGCTCAGCTTCCTTACTTCTCCTGGTGAACTCGATATGGGACCATTGCGAATGCAACTGGCTAAAAACTCATGTGTCTATCACAAAAATCTCTCCTACCAAAATATACCTGTTTCCAATCCCAGCTGCTCCTGCAAAAGCTTCAGCGGAGCTCCAGGATTTGCAGAGCCGTGTACATCTAAGACACCGACCCCAAAAGTTTAAACTTCGTTAAGCGTAAAGGAGTCTCTGCAGCACACAGAGCTCGTTTGCACCGCATAAACACATACACCACACAAGACAACGTTATGGACTGACAGCAGTGTGTCACGTGTGTGGTGTATCATGAACGGATTTTCAACATTTAACATGCATTCAAAAAACGAAAAAACCCTAAAATTTCCAAGCTGTATGTTCAGCAAGCATTAAATCAAAGTTTTCTTCTCCACTTCCTCTTCTGCTATAAAATTGCTCGTTCACCTCCCTACTGCAGATCTATGACTTCTTTCTCTTAATTAGCCCATCAACTAATTAAGAATAATTTTCTAAATACAAACCAATTTAAAATAAAATGAATAAAAACATAAAAACACAAAAATCACTGAAAATGAAAATGTCAAAAACAAATAGAAATCAAAGAAATTTATTTCCGTCAACAAAAATACAGAATACAAAACGATACTGGTCCCACCCTCTGAACGTACTAAAGACAGGCACAGGTTGCTGTGACCCTAAGCGAAAGCTTCTCTGCTAATTCATAAGGACCTCCATTTGCACCAGTCTTGCGTTCGTGTCTCCCGATGTTCTGTAAGGGATCGTTCCAGCAAACGTTATCAGTGCACGAGCTTGAGACCGAAGTTGCTAAAAAAACAGAAAAATAAAGTACAGTTGCTTTAGTATCAAAAAAACCCACAGTGAAAGCTGAGTTAGACATGAGTTAAACACAAATGTAATCTTTATTTCTCAGAGCTGTTCTCTGGATAATTTATCTCTGCATTTGGAAGGAAATCCAATTATTTCCTTTTCCAACCATTAAAAGCATGTCAAGTTACCCTTTTGCTTGGGGGAAAAAAAAAAAAATCCCATTTATTTAAAATTACCCAAGAAAAAACATTTTCAGCAATGTGGGGCGTTGCTGTACTGCAGCAATCTTGTAATTTCTGCATGAAGTGGGCTTTTCCAGGGCAACGGGATTATTTCCCACCTTGCAAAGTTGACCCTGCTGAAATGCAGCATTAACACGCTCAAAGCAGAAGTGGTAGAAACAAACCGGTGGTACCACACGCACCTGGAGGTCTCCAGCATCACCTAAAACATCCCGATGTCCTTAAAGACTCTTCATTCCGTAACACAATGAAAGCAGATGTACCAAGTACATTCAGAGACCTTTGCCTAAAGAAACCAAATCCCTTCTTGCGCACCAGAAGGCTACGTAACAGCCGAAGGAATTCAGGAATAATTTGTTTCATTTGTTAAAACCATTAGTAAATTAAAAGGAAAATCATTCCGATAACTGGTAGAGGTCAGGAGAATACAGAAAGCCTGAATCTTTAAGGAAAACTGTGCAGACTGATTGCTTTGATTGCTCACAGTGTTTTCTTCTTAAATATTAAGCATCTCTAAATTACTGTACTAGAAGATCCCACTGTTCAAATCTTCCTTTAATCTACTGACTACAGGGAAAGCTGAAGCAGCGTCGGTTGCTCTGGGCACGTGGGCGGTAAATCTGACAGCAGGAACTTGCAAACTGAGAAGTGACCGAAGCGCATTACATGGCTGGGAACAGTTATAAACACCATCCCCGATGCCCATCTGGGCAATTCGACCCCTTTTTCAGAGTGATGTTAAACCAGTCAGTTATTCAATGGCAACAGAGGAGCTTTGGAAGCTGATAATGGAAAAGCTGGGATACCCATCCGTTTGTTTCAAGACACTGTCTAAACGCTACTGCTTCAGCTGTGCAAAAAACCTTCAACTCTACACATGAGGCAGGAAAAGTAAGTTTTCTTTAGCACTGAGATCACAGCCATTTAATTTTCTGTTTCCATTACCCTGTCTGAGGGAAAGCCGTGACTGTCTACAAAGCCCAGTGGCCTGGCTGAAATACAGAGCGGAGTTCCCACTTGCGCTGTTTTCCTGTCTGGCTGAGGATGGACGAATACCCGGAGCTGCAAATGGCACAGCCCGTGATGCAGTGGGAGGCTCCTCCCTTCCTTAAGTGCCGCAGCTGAGGAATGCCAGAAGGCAGCGCAGCACATCAGCAGGCCTCTGGAGTAAGCAGCAAAACTGAGACTGACCCAATTGCTAACAGCTCCCAGGACAGTTTCCCTAGCTGTAAATTACCACCCAGTTAACACCAGTGCACTGGCTACTTAACAAGGTGGCCTGAAAATTACTTGTTCAGTTCCAGTCACAGCCAACACTTCCAGTCTGCTTCCAAATCTGTTCCACAGCGAGGTTGTGCAATTATGTCTGACCTGCTACTTTTCAGCGGAGGTCAAAACAAGTGGTAGATGAAAAAAAGCATGTCAAGGTGTCTGGTCCTTTGGAATTAAAATATTAAGAGGCAAAAACTCTCACTGTGACTAAGAAAGGCTTAGGAGCAGTGCGAGTTACTGTTCCCTTTACCTTTTCCGAAGCAATGATACTAGAGCTGGTCTATTTTGAAAAATCGAAACAACATGATAGGTTGCAATACTTCAGGAAGAACAAACAGAGGTTTGCAGAGGTTAAGAGCGGCCTGGAGGTCTAGATGTTCTATTGGCTGTAATTACTTATGAATGTTAGAGTCACTTGCGATTTAAAGTAAGACCACAAATAAAGAAGAAAGAAAAAAAAAAAAAAAAAAAAAAAGAGTTCCATTCTTTGCATGACCAAATTTGGCTGCCGAGACAATGCCCTTGGGCTGCTACAGAGAGTTTGCCACCCTGGATCGGGGCAGGGAGCGTATGACATTGCTGTCAGGCATCTGGGTCAGGGCTGTCACTGCAGCAATGGTTTCCGGCACTGCAGTCCGGACTCGCTGCAATCTCTGCCTGAAATCTGACAAAATAGATCAGGCCAAGTGGGACAGGACTTTGCTCCCTCATTCCCAAAACTAATTAATGTATATACATTAAAAAAAAAAAAAGACTCAAAACACAGGTTAGGTATTTCATTCTGAAATAAACAAAATGCATAAAATGCCAGCTCCACCTCCAAACCTGATCATTTCTAAATGAAGCCCGTTTCATCTCCAAAGTGGGCCAGGAGATGTTCTAGCAGAGAGCATTAGTGGGTTCAGGGGGCTCCAGAGGTACTATTCCTCTCCATCCTGCCCTTGCTGCTGAGTCCACGCTGTTCCTGCCACAGCCCGTCTACCCCCTACCCATTACAGCAGGATCCCGCTCAGGGCAGTCAGCAGACCAGTGCTTGGCACCAGAGGGCAAATCCAAGAGCCATGTGTTCCTACTCTGGGGGACTCTGTTCCCTGCTACGTGGGATAAGCCTCAGAGTTACAAAGAGCTACTGTCCCGTGTTTTCAAATTCTTCTGATGAACAGAGGGATTTGAATCTGCCTGCTCCGATGGATCTAGAGAAAACCCAGGGGTTTCAAAGACCTATTCAAGGAAAGGTCATTCTTCACTTGCACTGTCTATTGGGCAATGCGCTGAGATTGTTAAAGCTTCTGGAAGAGCCTGATTTCCCCTAAAATTTGCTTCCCCGTGGAAAAAGGAAAAGCTCTCCCAGGGAAGCTCAAAAGAAAAATTCTTGCCAAGCACAGCCTGCAGAAGCTCATATCTGCCGTCTCTGTTCAGGTGAACGGGGAGATTTTGCTGAAGAAACACCTCTCTTCTCACATTTGAAATGCCCTCATTTCTTCCCACCTCTAAAATCCCCCAGTTGCTTCCCAGACAGGGAAACTGAAGCAATCTAGATTCCCTGCTCCTGCAGTCTTGGAGGAAATTCTTCAGGGCAAGAAAAAAGGGGAACACAGGCTAAAGCTATTCTTACCCTACCTTCCATGTGCCCATGCCTGGTGTTTTTCTGCACATGCAAATCTTTAGGCAGCCAGGAGCTACAGGGCTGTTTTTTTTCTCTCTACATTAGCAGATTATGCTCCCTTCTGCATTACAGTCACGTAGCTATTCCCTTATCACCTCCCTGACTACAGAGACAGCAGGCAGTTGTCCCCTTTGATGGTTAAGCACAGCTTTTATTGCACATGGCAGTCAGAGATCCACGACTCAGAAACCCTGTCTCTAACACCACTGATATCCTGCTGCCATGAGATCCCACCACAAGGCCAGAAGCTTGATTAACAAAACTTGAAGCCTGAAAAAAGAAAACTTTCAAGGGTTTTTAGCGAGGTACGTCATCAGCTGATCTCCACAGCTGTAACAGCATGAGAGGGCAGAGCACATTTATGAAGCAGCTCACACTGAGCACGCTGGTAACATGCACCCTGTTGATATGATACGATGTCATGGTGGCTTCCTTCTACACAAACTCCTGCCAGCAAAGCTGCTGATCCCATCGCCAATCAGCCCAACAATCTTTGGTAGGCCACGGTCATGGTATTCGTACTGAGATGACACCTGACAGCGTTACACCCCTATGGAGATGGTAAATGCTTCTACATAAGGCACAAGACTGAAATCACAAAACTAAAATAAATGGCTCACTTGGAAAGCAAGGAGCTAAGGCTGTTTGCTCAGCGCCAACCTTGTGAACACACAGAACCGGTAACAGACTGCGTTAGCCTGGGACTTCTTCACACGTGCAGAATTTAAGGTGGAAGAAGCCCAAGCAGCACGCATCCTTCTCCAATGTTGCTGATCTAGAGTACAAGGCAGGATCCCGTAGCTCACACACGGACTGTATCCCAAAGACAAAAGCTGTATTGTTACTTGAGTCTTTCATTTTCTGATGTAATTTAAAAATGCTGCTAAGACTTTTACCGATATTACAATTTGTAGATCAAAGGCACTTCTGCAGATGACTAAAGCCTGGAATAAGACTGGCTGTGGCCCAAGTTGGTTTTCATTCTCAAAAGGAGTTGACATTTATTTCCTAATCTGTAGGACAGGATGAGTGGTTTGGCCTGTGGCAGCTTTAATTTCATAAGAGTTGCAAGACCAAACTCAACGACAACTAAGCTGAGAACCCTTCTGCTCAACACAGCACGCTGACAGGCGAGTGCCCGCAAATCTAGCTGTGCCCTTTAAGTGGTTATATTACAAGGCTTGCTGAAGGTGTAGGCTCCTATCAGTGTGTGGGGGAAATGCTTCGGCACCGACAAACCCACCATTGTCAGCCATTTAAACCAGGCAGCCAGACCAAGCACCACCGCACCTGGAAGCTGCCCACTCTGCTGCAGAGGCAGCAGAACAAGACTGGCAAACTGCTACAGCCATTCACCAAGTGAATGTACTTGAGCATCTTGGTGTATTGCCCAAGGACACTTTGAAAGTGTCAGCCCACATCCCTACAGAAGCAAGCCAAGGAGAGGAGTCAAGGAAGGCCTTTCCACCAGAAATCAGTTCTGCGTGAACAGGGCACTAACTCAAATGAAAGGAGTGGAAATCAAGTTCTTGAAAAACAACAGCTCAGTTGTCAAGGCAGCAACACCAACCATCCTAAAGACACTGCACTGTCCACATCTATTAACTATTTAAGATCCCACCAAGAAGCAAACTGAACGCTTCTTTTCTCTTGCTAGGAGGTGGATATATAGTGTAATATATCTTAATTAACTCAATGCCATTTAGAGCAATATCCTTTCTTTACAGAAAGCTGAAGTTACGAGAGACTAGTCTCAAGACTCTAAGTAACTGAGTAAGTCAAAAGCAAAGACCATTAGAGATTCACAGTTATTTGGAGCCCAATCCCTTGAAATCAGGGGAAAAAGGAAGTAGGAAAACTGGTCAGACAGTGAGGATTATAATCTTACCGAATCCCTGTCTTCCATTACCCGCTGGGGTCTGGCAGGAGTGGCTGGGCTTGTGCCTTTCATCCTCTTATATTGGCTGAATAAAATATTCATGGTTGCAAGCAGGACCTCAGATAAATTGTGCCTGATCTATGCAAAGAAGGGGAAGGAAGGAAAAAAAAAAAAAGACACATTGCAACGAAGAGCAGGTTGACAGAATCATTACCCTTGCTATACGACATCAGAAAACCAAGCAATGATAACGATGGTTGATATTTACTCATGTAACAGTCATACATTTAATGGTTACCCCTGCTGTGACTGCACCATCTGGCAAAAAAAGTTACCCAGAGTTTTGACACAGACATGCGTAATGGCCGCACCTTCACGTTCAGATAAAACCCAAAGCGCCTTAATACAAAAAACTCCAAAGCACCGAAATACACACAAACACTGTCTAAAAGAGAAGCATTACTCTCCAGTTAAAACAGTTCAAGAGCAATAATAGCCTTCCATTATGCTTCATATGCTTCATCTGCTAATACCCAAATACATGAATTCCTCTAATTTGGAGGGAAGGAAACACAAGACCCGACAAATGCTCAGTGACCATTAAGAGCACAGAAGAACTAAGTCAGCAGCACAGTTGAAAGTTTTCAGTATTCCGAAATCTTGAATCAAAGTAAGTTCAGAGAGATTCAGATCTGCAGATGCCTTCTGCAAAATAGAGACAGGATTTCTGGGTAGGGAATTCTAGCGCCCCAAAGCGCAGCACTAACGAGAAAAAGTTGCAAGCCAAGAGTCTACTTGTACGAATGCAAAATAATTCCATCCTATTTCTCCATTAAAGAATAAGAATGATGAGATGACAAGGTTTTAAGATCCTTTTAACAAAGCAAAAGGCTTTTGGGAGCTAAAACCAAGACACATTACTTACTTCATCGCTGAAATTCCGGAAGGCAGCAACTCTCTCCTCTATGCAATCTTGGCTAAGAGGTACAAGCTTTAAGTGTTCAATAATCTTCAAAAAGAAAAGCAGGAATCAGGGCAGATAATCAACGTTCTATGTACCATGTACTAATAAAGTATGTTTTTGAAGTGTTAATGAAATGCTCCTGATGCCATTCAAGAGAAATCATTTCATTGCTATTCATTGGTTTATCTCCTCACTTTGTTGAGTAGCAGGAATATTTTGTTCAATGTCTACAAAACAGCTCCAGAAAGATCTTCCTTATTATCAAGCAACAGGGAAGAAACATGTTTTTAAATTCCTATAGCATTGCAGCACCGTCTAACTCATTAAATATAATTTTTTGTTTTAAGTGATGTTATTTGAGACATTCTGGGCTTTCAAGGGCATTAGGAAGGCTGCACTTCAAACAGAACTCTTGAAACTTACATCAAAGGCCCTGTCAATGTGACCGGCATGATATTCATCAAAAAACGTGATTAAGTCTAGCAGAAGGTAGAACGTGGAGTCAACGGATTTCTTTGCACTTATCCCCTGAGCTTTGTACCTGAAAGAAATTGTTTTACAATTTTATTGTGCAAAATGGCAACCATTTATAAATGTGCTCTTGCAATTCTTGGAAGCGGAGACATCAAGCACAAGGACAGAAGGCATCTAACAAAGGACAGCTTTAATTTTCCTTAACCAGGAGGCAGAATTTTCACAGCTTGTGCCTTTTTTAAAATACTTTTATTCACTTCTAGGTTTCCATCAAATCCAGCATTTGTTTCCTTTTAAATGTTTAAACTTCCCATATTCATGGGAAAACAGTGACAGGAACCAGAGACCTGCAAGGTAAGCGCTGTACAAGCATGTTTAACACGCTGTTTTACAGCAGACAATTCTCCAGCACAACTGCCTGCTTCAGGCAAGCAGTTAAGACTTAAAAATGGATTAGACGCTTCTGCATGCTCTATCTAGCTACATTTGCTAGGAGGTGAATTGGAGGGCTGTCGGCTCTCACTCCTAACAGCACAAGGTCAGAAAGGAGCTCCTTCCTCAAGGTAATAGTAAGAGTGGTTAAGTGCACGGTACACACCATGCACTGTGCTGCTGCAGAGGAGGAAGCCAGATAGCCTCTTGGCCTTTTCTGCTGGGTGTCTCCCCTGTTCCAAAAACATCACAAGAATGCACGGGAGGAAAGCTGCATCACTACAGTACTGTCTGCAGTACGGTACATGAAGAAAAGCCCTGTATTACATTTAATTGGCAAGAAGATGAGCTAATCAGAATCTTTCTGGCTTTGCAATCATGAAGGTTTGCAGCTGTAAAGTGGCATTATTGAACAGTAATATTTAGCGCGCTCACACAGATCAAAGCAAGTAGCAAAACAAAGCCCATTACAGCCTTTGCTGAAGCTTAAGCTCAAGCCATAGGTTTAATTCTCCTTAATGTCTGCTACCAAATGAGTCTCTCACGAAGTCAATACGGCACCAATTTTCACTCAGTCTGCAGCTTGACTAAATGAAGGAAAGGCTGACTGAAGGAGTGACTGGCAAATGCCACTTGTCAAAAGAAGAAAGGCAAAAGCCTCTGACTGAAATCAACACATTTCTGTATTTGTCTCCCCAAGTTCGAAGTGCCAGCAAGCGTGCTTGGTTTATTTTTATTCTCTCCCCACCAGAATGGTTGAGAAAAAGCAGTAAGACGTTTCTCACAAGTACCCACATTTTGCTCTAGCAAAATATAGGAATTGTCCATGGCAGTCACTATGACAAGATGCACCAAAAGAAGATGATTTAAAAAATCCCAAAGCTATTTTGCAATTACAATCTTTCAGAAGCAGGTTATTCCTAGCTTCTAGCTGCTAATGAATCTTGAGCACTGATGTCTCTCAAACGCGTATCCTAATTAGCACACTGACACTGCAGGTGACATTCCTTTTGGTCACTTCCATTTCTCTCTCTTTTCCTCTGTCTCCAGCTGGCAATCCTGCAATTCCTTTTTCCTGATTCACCTACAGATAAAGCTTCTTGCCAAATTTACCTGACCTGCCCTTGACGATTACGTTTCTGGTTTCAATACTGCAAGCCATCACGAGCAGGACAGGGTGAATTCCGACCTCTTCTCTGTCTTCCTGAATACATTGCTGTGGATGCCACAGCCCAGCCAGCAGAACCAGGAATCAATACCCACTGAACTGACAGTCCTAGGTCAGGTCCAGGTGAATCACCCAGTCCTGTCCCCTTTTCTTACCGCTCAGCAATGGAATGGGCCATGTTCTTCAACCGCT